>NW_028148516.1:0-18487 GCF_965153285.1 Podarcis tiliguerta
CACACACACACACACACACACACAGCCCTACCTGATGAGATTTTGGGTGCCATTATTGGTTGCAGTATCTACCTTCATGCATAGGACTTGTTGGGCATCTGAATCAAATGACGGACATTGCAGACATCTGTTTCTGAAAGCAGGTTGCATTTATTGCACACATACCAGTCAAATTTAAGCATTTTGCAGTTCCATTGATTTCAGTGGAACTGTTAGTGTGTGCTAACTTGAATGCTGCAGTCAAGTTGTGACTGGAGAAGCTGTAAAATTGGTACATATTTTATATTAAAAGGCCAAATGTCCACTTCCTAAGGCCAATATGTTTTTGCTAATTTTTTCTGTTGCGGCAGCACATGTCTCCGCTGAATACAACAAAACACCACCAGTAACTATGCTGACCAGCGTCCAGGTACATTGTAGATACAGAGTATAAAAGTGGAAGATTCCAAGAGGAATCTCACATACCCTACTTGCCTATGTACACAAAGAGCATGAGAAATTTGTAAGGCTTGGAGAAGAAATTAATGGGACCATATCAAGATGTGCACACAAAGACCATACCCCACAGTTTGTACATGTGCTCATAAACAATGGGGAAAATGCCAACTGAAATTATTCACATGCAGGTATTCCTTGCTTACCGAGTTGGGTACATCATACCTATTTCAGATCACAATTAGGAAGGGAAATCAGTATGGAGACTTGTGCTACACATAATTTTCTAGACGGGGGGGGGGGGAATACATTATTTTTTTTAACAAAATGTAGTGCTTGCAATAAATATATAACAGATGCAATTTTTGATGTAACAGGAGTAGTGGCTACAGGCACAAGCCACTAAAATTGTAATAAAAAGGAGCAGTAACATGTCCTGTTTTCTAATTAAGTGATAATAGTACTATTGAACTATTTTATGAGGCAATCATCCCATTCCCAAGTGGATAAACTATGAGGCTGAGAGCCAAGTGCTTTATCTCAAGCATGGCACTAGATTATTGCCTCGTAAAACAATGTAGCATTACTATCATGGCGATTATGTGGCTAGAATTAGTGTCGCTGGATCTTTTGGGACACATTAGATGTTTGCATCATCTAGGGGAAGTCTGATCACAATTACGTGCCACTCAGTTGTCATATGGGTGCCTGAACATTTGTACATATTAGATAGATGGAGTGACACAATGAAGATTGAAACAGATGAGAACATGAACCATGCAGGCAGTTATCAAAGCTCTTTTTTTGAAAAGCTAAGGGAGAATCTCCTCATCTTAGTTACCTCACATTGTACATTACAGAATGACATCAACAAAAAAGGGCAGATCCCTGACACCAAGCCATCTACAAGTTACATTTTATTTGTTTGCTTGTTTGTTGGTTTACTTCTTACATTTACACCCCACTTTTATCTCCAAGGGGCAAAATGTGGTGTTCTCCTGCTCCTTATTTAATCCCGACAACAACCCTGTGAGGTAGGTTAGACTGAGAGGGAGCGACTGGCCCAAGTGTTGACATTTCTATTCCACCTTAAGGAACAGGCATGTTGTGTGTCACATGTCTGTTTACATTCCAGCACAGCTTGCTGGGAACTTCCATTTGTATATAGCTTTTGCTGTTCTCTCCGAGATGACATGAGAGAGAGATGACATGTTTCTTTGTTCTGATTTATGTTTAAGAAATCTGTAGCTGTAGCATGACTTACGCCTCACGCCTACTTCTGTGTGCACAGTACACTCTGCGAATTGCGTGCCCTGGCTTTTGGGTCGCTGATTTACGTCAGTGCACGGGCCGATAGAAGGAGACGTCCGAGCTGGGCTTGCCAGCTGGCCTCCCAGCCCTCCGCATGCCGACAGCAAGGTCGCCCACTGTACTTCATGGCCAAGTGGCGATTTGCTGCCTTGACTGGACTTAACCGTTCAGGGGTATTTTGTCCATCACTTTAAGCCTACACCATTAAACAAAAGGGAGGGGAGAGGCCAGGCGAGACTAATAAAAGCTGAATATCAGTAAATTTAGGCTGCAGTTTTATACACATCAGGAAGTAAGGCTCATTGAACTCCATTGGACTTTTGAGTAGACCAACATGGATAGGCTTGTGCTGTCAGTAACACTTTGCTGTGCAAATCAAAGTTGATCTGGAAAGTGATCAGCTCATCACAAACTAATTATGATGAAATAGAGGTTCACTCCCCTTCCCAATTTATTTTATAATTATTTATTTTTAGATAATGATTGTAGATAACACAAAAAGCATATGAAGTGTTAAGGAAAGTGACACTGGGTTTTGTTTTCAGGACAGAAGTTTTCAGCACAGAAACAGAGGGGAGGGCAGGCAGGGAAGGAAGGAAGGAAGGAAGGAAGGAAGGAAGGAAGGAAGGAAAAAGAGAAGGAAGGACAGCATTAAGCTTCTTTTCCACATGTATAATTTTCAAACTGCTTGATCCCAGTCTCTTTTTGTTCTTTTTTTTTAAAGATAATCTTTATTAATTTAAATTACACACATATACAAAGAATTTACAAAGAATTTAAAACCTCATACTACTAAAAGAAAATTAAAGAAATAACAATTAAGAAAAAAGAAAAGAAGAAAGTACAGAAAAAAGAAGAAAAAGCAGATTTACGTACATAAAAAACCCCTTAAACTTCCTAATTAATACTTAAATAAACACTTACCGTAAATAAAAAAGACTTCTGACAAAACGAATCTTCCAATCATTCTCATTGTACTGTTTATACTGTCATTTTTCCCCTCACAGTTTTATATTCTTTAATATTGTTCTCTTTTTGTTCATTCTAGTGTTCTTCACATCTCATCGATATTATTCAGATCTGTTTGCTTGATTCACATTAAGGTTTGGCTACACATGCTGTCTATATTGAGAGGCAGGTCTCGTATCCTTTTCTCTTTCCCTTCTCTATAAAATGTCCCTGTGAACAGCTAGACTAGATCAGGCAATGTTTCCTGACATTGCTCTGTTCCAGGTAGATGAGGCTTGTGGGGAGCAGGAAAGTGTTTTTTTGTTGTTTTTAAGTCTCTGTTTAGCAGGCACCATTACAGCAGACCTTTAAAAGCATAGCCTGCACATACACTGTGCTTTTTAATTGCCAAGTCTGCTTTAACAGCAATATAACAGCTCCCTTCTCCTTCTACCTAGCAGTAAGAAATCCTTGTTACAAAACAAAGATTGATTTTTTGGGGGTAAGAACAGCTGGAGAAAGGCAAATATTTGGAGCCTACTTTGGGCATGGGGAGAATGAGCATCTGTTTCAGCACAGTTTTAGCCAATGCTCTGCAGAAAAAGCACCAAGTAATTTTTAAATGGATTTTTTAATGTTTCTAGATATTTCAGATATCCTAAATTGTTTCTATTTTTTTTTAATGAATTGTATTGCCTTGCTACTTTGTTGTTTGCTGCCATGGGCTTCTTTATGTTAATAATAATAATAATAATAATAATAATAATAATACTGCAAAACTAATTGACAGACTAGCAAAGGAGATTGAACTCTCAGGGCATCAAGGAGAATAGAGGTTTAAAAAGAAAAGACATTTCTAATTTTTAAAAAGTCCTGCAACCATTCATTAACTGTGAACTATAATGACGGTATACCCAGGTTGCCATAGTCAGCCATGGGGACAGAAACATTATTTGTACTCGCTGTGCAGACAATTTAGTTTTCCCTGGGAAAAGAGTGGGGTGGAGTTTGGAATAGTGGAGATGGTTTGTTTGTTTAGATTTTTAAGCAAGTACTGAAATGTTGCTGGATTTTCATTTAATAGTGCCCTACTTGTATCAACCTAGACAGCATCTGAAAAAAGCAGAGATATCACCTTGCCAACAACGGTCCATATAGTTAAAGCTATGGTTTTCCCAGTAGTGATGTATGGAAGTGAGAGCTGGACCATAAAGAAGGCTGATCGCCGAAGAATTGATGCTTTTGAATTATGGTGCTGGAGGAGACTCTTGAGAGTCCCATGGACTGCAAGAAGATCAAACCTATCCATTCTTAAGGAAATCAGCCCTGAGTGCTCACTGGAAGGACAGATTGTCAAGCTGAGGCTCCAATACTTTGGCCACCTCATGAGAAGAGAAGACTCCCTGGAAAAGACCGTGATGTTGGGAAAGATGGAGGGCACAAGGAGAAGGGGACGACAGAGGACGAGATGGTTGGATAGTGTTCTCGAAGCTACCAGCATGAGTTTGACCAAACTGCAGGAGGTAGTGGAAGACAGGAGTGCCTGTCGTGCTCTGGTCCATGGGGTCACGAAGAGTTGGCACGACTAAACGACTAAACAATAACAACTTGTATCAAACACTGAACCTACATGAAGACCACCATGACTACAACTCTTCTTCATTTCAAGGAATCACAATATTGATATATTGATCTGACCAGGTTCTGGAGCAATTGTGAGGGGCGGGGGATGGTGAAGAAAAAACTGCTATTCCAATCAGGTGAAACTGGTGTATCATATGAGATCATTCCAAAGGACATACAAACGCTCCCTAGAAAACACGGTTGGCATCCATCTGTCTCAGAAGACAATGCAAGAGTACACCTTCATGGATAAAGTCAAACTGTTGGAGAGTTACAGCACCTGCTGTGATTGTAGAGACAAGGGAGAGACATGTTTTGTTGCAGCTGGGGCAGATGAAGGTGTCCAGTTGTGCAGATGCACTGTGGCATTCAGGGAGGGATTTAGGTTTGATGAGGCCCTAAGCTGAAGGTAATGGGGCCCTTTATATGTCCAGCTGTCCTTTGTCAACAACAAATTGTTGCTGTTTTTTGTGTTGAATATATGCTATATGGTAATTTATGGACCTAATAGGTATCTAAAGCCATTTGACATAACAAAACATGTACCGTACTTTATCAAAGTAATTGTTGAACTGAAATACAATTAAGAAGTATATTAATAGTGAAATACAATTAAGAAGAAGTATATTAATAGTGAAATAATTATTAAGCTCTAACTTAAAATGATTTTTTTTTTATTCATAGCAAACTTAATAATGCAAACACATTGGCATTTGGCAATAACAAAAGTTATTAGAAACACAATTTACAAAGACTCACAATCTAGTCTCTAGAAACTTGCTATAACATGAAATAATAATAGGTGTAAATATATGATGCAAACTACTAATAATTATAAACAGCAGAATGTAGGCACCATATATATTTTATATGATATTTTAGGGAGCAGGCTAGCAGGCGGGATCCATTACTTATATCATAGGCACCTACACAACACAAAACACTATTGCTGTATGTAGGTTTTATTTTATTTGTTCTTTATCTTATATTCTGGAAATGTACATCCAGGGTTTTTTCCTTATTTTTTTGGGGGGGGGCAAGAGAGTGGGGCCCTAAGCTATAGCTTGTTTAGCTTATACGTAAATCTGGCTATGGTGGCATTTATTCTTTCTGCACACCTCCCAGTGCTGTGGATACATGACCTGACAGATTTTCTGCAAGGGAACCCCACAGTGGGGTTGATGTCGCCAGCCTTTATGTCATATTTGCAGACATCTTTGTAACACAGAGCTGGTCTGCCAATGGACCTAGTGCCTGAACCCAGTTCCCTGTAGAGCACGTTCCTGGGGATGCAGATATGTTTTGAAGTGGTGCCACAGGAGAAGAAAGGAAGGTGCTTCAAGACTGGCTTGGAATATAGGATCAAAAGCTACTCCTCCATCTATATTACATCATCCTTAGAGCATCCACTGTTCTTGAGACCAGGTTAAAAACAAGCAGCAAAAGAGCAGGGGGTTCATTTCCCCCCATACAGCACCTTAAGCTCTAATTACAGAACCAGGCAACCCGAAAGTCTCCTATTGTGCTTGTTAAACTTTTCCAAACATTTCATGTCATCTCAAGTTCTCGGAAACCAAATTCAGAATCTTTATATAGCTTATAAATTGGTAAGAATAGCATGCTTTTTTCCCTTTTATTTTCTTTACATAAATGCCCTCTTTCCTGACTTTTATATTTCTTCTATTCCTTCATCTTTACAAGAATTTGCTTTAAAGATCGGCAGCCTCAGAGCAGAGAAGTAAATGCAGATTGGAACAGCATCAGGAACCACCATTTGTGTGAGATTTCTTGTGTTATCCAACAGAAAAATAGGCCAATAAAATGTGCACAGCAGCATAAGAAGCTTATAAAAATATTCTGTATTTTTTGCAGTTAATGTTTACCTTCCAGACCCTTATTTGGAAGGACTTGGGATAGAAATGTACTGAGAAACCTGTCCCTGAAAATGAGAGATGGGCAAATCTGTCAATGCCAGTTTCTCATTTTTTTCAATCTTAAATTCAGTTCTGCAGGTCAGTTTGTGATTTTTTAAAAAAGAGTTCTTATGAAAATTAATCAGCATTTTAGTGGAAAATTTCTCCTAATATACACATTTTTGAATGCAATTTTACCCAATATAAGTATTTTTGCACCACAATTTTCCTTTAAACAATGCTTCCCCCCCCCATCAACATATACATTTTTATGAACACTTTACCCTAGCATATGCATTTTTGTACACGTTCTGTGACCATATACACTGCACTGCAACATTTGGAGAAGTACACATTTTGTGTTTCACTTCTCATACTCCTGTGGAAAGTACAGATTAGGGAGTTCCGCTTTTAAATTTGAGCGGAACCAAATTTCCTTCCCATCACTACTGACCATGAATGAATCAGTGTTGGAAGAGGGGGCACCCAAAAAGCCATCTAGTCCAACTCTCTGTACATGAAATCATATACAGGTTTCAGCCCACAAAATCCAGACCACAATATGCCACAGGTAGAGAACAGGTACACTGCAATGAGATTCCTCAAAGCATATTTCTCCACACTCTGCACTGTCTTTGCATCATTTTGAGCCCTGTTTATTTGTCAATGCTGGCACATGTGTATGATGTACCTATTGAGCTCCATGTATTCAAGAACCCATTCAAATCAGAGCTGACAGTTGCCATATACACTGTGTGTATAGATATGCCCTCAATACAAAAGTGAATTAGGAAGCTCCTCTGTAGGTGAAACTCTGTGCGAACCTGTAGCTTCAGGGCTCCTTTGTGCATGAGATGTTTTCCCACACAGAAACTATCTCAAAGCTCTGGACCATGGGGAGGCAAACTAAGGCCCAGGGGCCGGATCCGGCCCAATCGCCTTCTCAATCCGGCCCGCGGACGGTCTGGGAAGCAGCGTGTTTTTACATGAGTAGAATGTGTCCTTTTATTTAAAATGCATCTTTGTGGGGCATAGGAATTCGTTCATCATTTTTTTCCAAAGTAGAGTCTGGCCCCCTAAAAGGTCTGAGGGACAGTGGACCGGCCCCCTGCTGAAAAAGTTTGCTGGCCCCTGCTCTGGACTTTAGTGCATCTCTTGTAATATGAATCTTCATGGACATTTAAATGAGCTAAACTATCCTTGCTAAGGATTAAATGAGTCATTTTGAAAGGGAGATGGATGAAAACCCCATCCATTTTCATGTCCCCCTATTTTTGGGATTCCTTTCCCACCTACTCATTTCATCCTTGATTTGTTCAATTGTTAGCAAGCTGCAGAAGCCTGGTTGTTTGCATTTCTTTTAATTGTTGGTAATTGTTTCTTTGCAATTTGTATTTATTTAGAGAACTGAGAGAGGTATTATTGTTTCATCATAGCCTGTGCTTGCTCTTAAAAGTTGAATGATGCAAGGAAAAAGGTGGACACTGAGATTTCTTTCTTTTCCTCCTCACCAGATGGTGCCAGGGCTTTTTCCCCTAGCTCAGTCATGCCATTTCCCTGTCCCCAAAAGGCCTTGTTTGTGGTGTCCCCCCCCTTGCTTCACTGCCTCTCAGTTCATTTCAGGTCCCAGTTCAGACCTCCAAAGCCTTAAATGACCCCTGTTTCCAGGTATCCTAATCCCTCTCATATGACGCTATCTGCTCAGTTAGATATGTAATCTGTGATGGCCAAGTTCTATATATTCCTACATGATCCAGTGTGCAGCAGGTAACTTTGCAAGTCAGGGCCTTCTTGGTGGTGGTACCTCCAGAAGAAGGAGGCCCATCTGGCTTCTTCACTAATGAGATTCAGACAGCAGTGCTATATGTGGGGTGGCCAGCAATTAATTGTCTTAATGCCCTTGTTGTTTTGTTGCTGCTGGAGCTGTGATGGAATTTGAAGTTACATTTTTATACATCTTATTTTTATATAGATGCTAAGGTGACTTGAAGAATCTTTGGGATGGAAAAGCATCAAAGACAACCTTCTGCTGGCTGAATTCCTACCACACTGGTCCAGATACGCTGGCCAGCACATGTGAGAATTGCATTCTGGCTCCACTTACTCTTAATGACAACCAGTATTGCCTGTTTCTGCAAACAGGCAAGGTTTCAAGCTTACAATCAAGACTGGCTGTTTTACTGTCAAAACTGATGCTGTTGCTATTGTTAGCATAGGAAGTACAATAAAACGATCTTACTAGTATTCTGTTCACAACACAACTTGTTAATCAGCGGCTAATCATACTGAAATAATGAATGCTAATTGCAATTAGGCAAATGTAATTATACTACTGTACAATATATTAGAGAATGAGATCAATACTTTCCCCAGTGGATACCAACCCCTGGAGGTGTGTAAGCTCCCGAAATTTCAATAAACAGTAATCCCAATAAACGCAAGTCCTCAGTGACTGATACCCCAATTGTAAAGTTTCACTAACTTGGGCACTTCATCCCACACTTCTACTATTATTTGAGTTTATTTTACGACACACATACACACATTAAACATAAAAATAATAATACATAACCAACACTAAAACTTACAAAAAAACAAAAAACAGAGAAATACAACTAAAATGTTGTTACTTACAAAAAATTATACAAACAAATGAACATCAATAGATGTACCTTACTTCATTTCTTATTTTCTTCCAATTGACTTCATTCATCCTCAACACGGTTCTCTTTTCATTTTTGGTAAACTGTTTCCTTCTTAATTCCTTATTACCTCTTTTTCTTTCTATTTTTGACTTACATACCTTCATTTATTTTGCAGAAGTTAATTGAAACAAGTCCAAGTATTAATTTGAGGGCACTGCTTTTGAAGATATTCTCTATATTTTTCCCTGTCTTTTTGAGATTTTTGTTATTTTTGAAATTTTTGGATGATCAAAAATTTCAAAAATTCACCCCACAATTCTAAACAGACTTCTTTTTCTGAACATAATTGGTATTTTAGCTACCAACACTTTTGCAATATTATTTGATGTATGGTCTAAACCACTGAGCCTAGGACTTGCCAATTGGAGGGTCAGTGGTTCGAATCCCCATGACAGGATGAGGTCCCATTGCTCGGTCTCAGCTCCTGCCAACCTAGCAGTTCGAAAGCACACCAAAAAGTGCAAGTAGATTAAAAGGTACCGCTCTGGCAGGAAGGTAAACGGCATTTCCATGCACTGCTCTGGTTTCTCCTGAAGCAGCTTAGTCATGCTGGCCACATGGCCCAGGAAAACTTTCTGTGGACAAATGCCGGCTCCCTCGGCCTGTAAAGCAAGATGAGCACAGCAACCCCAGAGTCGTTCACGACTGGACTTAACTGTCAGGGGGTCCTTTACCTCCCCCCCCCCCAGCCTAATAATTCTGCCTAGATATTATTTAGTCTAGGAACGTTTGCCTTATGTTTCTGCAAAACTAAATATCTTTACTTGGTTTAGAAAGAATTCAAGGCACAATACTTGCTTTCATTCTGATCATTTTCATGCTTTCAGATCTTGAGGTATCTGATGACACGTGCAAAATGCTGAATAATATCATTGTTATTCTAACTTTAAATACGCTTTAAATAAACATGTGGTTGATGCAGTCTGTTACCTAGTTTACTAGAGTTTTTAGGTTCAAATACCCGTTACACTAAACACAGGAATGGCTGTCTCTACAATGGTGTGAGTGTTTGTCTGGAAGACTTTACACTTGTTGATTTGTTGCATTGTTGGCTCGGGAGACAATGGGAGAGAGCGCCTTCGGGGGAGAAGTCAAACTGTTGCAGAGTTACAGCTCCAGCTGTGGCTGTAAGAGACCATTATAAGAGGAGACATGTTTTGTGGCAGCTGGGGCAGATGAAGGCGTCTGGTTGTGCTGATGTGGGTATACAATGGTGTTTCATCTTTCTGTGCTCCTCCCCGGGTTAATGTTGCCAGCCTTCATGCCTCATTTGCAGACATATTTGTAACACAGAATTGGTATGCCAACAGGCCTGGTGCCCGTAGAGAACCTCCTTGGGGATCCAGCCATCTTCTATTCTGTGGACATAACTAAGCCAGCACAGACATTGTTGAGACAGAAGTGTGAACACGCTGGGAATTGCTGCATGTTTAACATGCAAGCCTGGTAGACCTTAATCTTGGTATTGTACATTATCACCACTTTCTTCCATACCCCTTTGGAGAGGAAAATCATTGCCATAGGTGCCTTGCCGATATGATTGTCCAGCTTAGTGTCAATAGAGAGAGTGCTAGAGATGGTGGAGAGGGTGGAGCCCAAGTAGACAATAAAAATTGTTGTTGTTGTTGTTGTTAATACCCTGCCCATCTGGCTGGGTTTCTCTGGCCACTCTGGACAGCTCCCAACAGAACATTAAAAACACAATAAAAGATCAAACATTAAAAACTTCCCTAAACAGGGCTGCTTTCAGATGTCTTCTAAATGTCAGATACTTGTTTTATTTCCTTAACATCTGATGGGAGGGCATTCCACAGGGTGGGTGCCACTACCAAGAAGGCCCTATGCCTGGTTCCCTGTAACCTTACTTCTCACAGTGAGGGAACTGTCAGAAGGCCCTCAGAGCTGGATCTCAGTGTCCGGGCTTAACGATGGGGGTGAAGACACTCCTTCAGGTATACAGGACCGAGGCCGTTTAGGGCTTTAAAGGTCAGCACCAAATCATCTACCACCTCAAGCATGTGGAGTGCTAGGGATGTCTTGATCTTGATAGTGTCAGGCTGTTGGCAAGGCTGATTTGTTGATTTTACAGCTCAACTATTTGTGTACACAGATTGTACACTCATTGAATGTAGTGTTTGAACACTCTTTGACCCCCTTCTTAATTAAGTAAAGGTATGTATGACTATTTGTAATAGAATACCTTCTGTAGTAATTGATGTTAATGGTTTAGAAGTTCATGAAGCTCTTCTCCAAGTAGTTACAAAAATCTAAAGAGTCCTTTTATGCTGTACATATGGAGTGCCCCGTATATAAAGGGTAGGATCAGACATAGTAGTATTACTTTTTGCTAGAAATTAACTGAATATGATGTAAACTAAAAAACAAAAACAAAGGGAAAGTATCTTTCTTATCCATCTGAACCCCCCCCCCCATTTTCCTTCTTCATTGTGACCCCAAAATGTCCTTGCTGCCTTCATCAGGAATTGTGACAGGGTTTGCAGCTTTCAGAATCAGATCCTATCCTCTGGGTACCAGAATGAGATGTTTTATCTTGAGCATCTTGGTTCATTACCATTAGCAGAGCAGCGGCTGCGCGGCTGCCAGGTATCTGGAGACAACAGCACTGACACTATCCCGAAATAAATGCTGCTTAAGCAGAATCACATCTTCTTTACATACTCTGATTACTATACGTACCTGAAGAGGCCTTTACAGTAGCACAAATCTTGACAAGTTACGTGGCACAAAAGTTGTTTCACAGTGGGATATCGTTTGGTGTTTGCTTCTAGAAGTGGAATAGGACCCTTAAGTGAAAATAGGGTCAACATCATAGCTCTCTTATCATGTCAGAATTATGACAGCATTCCAGCGGAAAGTTCTTTCCGTTTCTCTCTGTTTGTTTGCCCCCCCCCCCATCCCATGAGTCATCAGAAACAGGCATGCCGAAAGATGCAGGGAGTCAGATCAGATCACAGGCTACTTATGAGATAGTGTTACTGGAACAACACATTCCACAATACAGTGGTACCTCAGGTTAAGAATTTAATTCGTTCTGGAGGTCCCTTCTTAACCTGCAACTGTTCTTAACCTGAGGTACCACTTTAGCTAATGGGGCCTCCCACTGCCGCTGCACCGCCATTGTGAGATTTCTGTTCTCATCCTGAAGCAAAGTTCTTAACCCGAGGTACTATTTTTGGATTAGCGGAGTCTGAAGCGTCTGTAACCTGAGGTACCACTGTAAATTGAAACCACGTTTCATTTAATTGATTCTTGTTTTGCTTTCTGTATAAACCAAAGGTCTTTCCACAAACTTACCCACATGACAATTAAATGCAATCTATGTGATTGAGGGACGCAGGTGGCGCTGTGGGTTAAACCACAGAGCCTAGGACTTGCCGATCAGAAGGTCGGCGGTTCAAATCCCCGCAACGGGGTGAGCTCCCGTTGCCCGGTCCCTGCTCTTGCCAACCTTGCAGTTCAAGAGCACCTCAAAGTGCAAGTAGATCAATAAGTACCACTCTGGCGGGAAGGTAAATGGCATTTCCGTGCACTGCTCTGGTTCGCCAGGAGCGGCTTAGTCATGCTGGCCACATGACCCGGAAGCTGTACGCTGGCTCCCTCGGCCAATAAAGCGAGATGAGCGCTGCAACCCCAGAGTCAGCCATGACTGGACCTAATGGCCAGGGGTCCCTTTACCTTTTATGTGATTGAGGAAATGGGAACACCCTTCTCTCTATGTACAGGGCAGTATATGACATTGGCACAACATGAATACAGTTGTACGTCCTCAGTTCCAGTTTGTGTGAACCTTTTTGAATGAACACATATGCATGAATGGGTGAACTTATTCGCATATATGCCTTTATAGAGAGAGAGAGAGCCACATCACGTGCTCCTTTGAACATGCAGTAGGCGGAGTTACCTCCTAATTCACAATGCAGAGTGGATCCCTGAGCTCACGCAGTAGTATCTTATCATTCAGTAACATTCCTCCCCCTTCAAGTATAGTCCTTGTGTCATTGAACACAGTGCTGCTGTGCCACTGAAAACATGGCAGCGAGGATAGCCCTCATTCACTCTTGGAAGGCTTAAGGTGCAACTGCATGCAAACCAAGCTAGATTAGCACTGGCATCACCTTGGCAAAGTTGTTACTGTGAAGGTGAGGCAGATGAGAGGGCACATTGGCCGGGTCAGGCCTTGTTTGTTGCAGGCACATTTTCTTAACTAGGGTTGCTGCCCATCAAGTCAAGTTCCACTCCAGAAGTTTTGCCCTCCAGTTTAAAGCAGGGATGGTGAATCTGTGGCTTCCCAGATATTCTTGGGTTACAACTCCCATCATGTCTGACCATTGGCCATGCTGATGGGAGGTGGAACCCAACAGAATATGGAAAGCCACAGGTTCCCCTGTCTCTGTCTTGAAGGATTCTCTGGTGAAACTGGGTTGCTGTGTAACTTGTACATGCTAATCCTCAATCTGGATATCTCTTGGCTGTGAAATGAAAATTCTGTGGATCTAAACACTTCTATTTTCTCCCATTACTGCTGATAATATAAATCCTTGATTAGTGTCAAATGGATCTTACATTAGAAGCTAATTGTACATTCTGCTTTATAGGATACTCTGATGTGTAAGGAATTTACATAATGAAACATCTTGACTACATTAATGGGAAGTAGCTGCAGAAGTATCTCACAAGCAAGAAGAAGGAGAAGCAGAAAAGAAATCCACAGAATCCACACAGCTCAGGAATTAAAGGAGTTTCTATGTCAGAGCAACTTATTCTCTGTGCCGATCAGATAGAAATCTCAGCCGCTATTTTTAGTCACCTTTTTTCCTCCCCAAAGGCTAACTTACACAAAACACAAATACTCCATTCCAGCCATTGCTTGTTCAGTACAGGATTTCTGAGAAGAGCTCAGCACTTGGGGATTTTCTCTTACCTCCGGTAGGGTTAATCTGCTGGGTGCTGTCGACAATGTTCTGCTGTTTGCTGAAGAATGTTGCTGCTACATACAGAGTGCATTGCAAAGTTGTTTGGGCTTTGAAAAGAATGCATCCTGAAACCCGCATTTCTAATCTTATCTCTGGGACCATCAGAGTCATACCATCACAGGCTTCATTTACATTACTTAGCTTTGACTCCAAAATTCACAGTTGGGCAATGCTTTTATTGGGGCTAACCAACATGTCACAAAGGTGTGGCAAGCAGTGGAGGCCTCCATCTCTCCTTACCTCACCTGCCTGCCTACTTGCTTAGAACAGGTCCAGCGGGGGAGGGGGCTGTTCCTTTACCTTATGTGTTTACATTGTACAACTCAGCAGAAAGGAGGATGCGGTCAAATCTAGAATTAGTTGGTTCTGGGTTCACCTGTCATTAGGTGCTGCTCCGCCTACTCTTGGTCTCTATGCATTCTGTTCCACCTGTCCCAATGGGACAAGCTTTCAAGTCTTTCAGAATTCTTTGGGAAGAGTGTAACACAAATCAGAGGTGAGGGGCATAATGAAGAAAAAATGAAGAACCAGGCAGAGGGCCTTCTTGGTAGTGGTGCCCATCCTGTGAAATGCCCTCCTGTCAAATGTCAAGGAAATAAACAACTGCTGACTTTTAGAAGACATCTGAAGGCAGCCCTGTTTAGGGAGGTTTTTAATGTTTGATCTTTTATCATGTTTTTAATATTCTGTTGGGAGCCACCCAGAGTGGCTGGGGAAACCCAGCCAGATGGGCAGGGTATAAATAAATTTTTATTATTATATTATTAAAATTTAAAAATACTAAAAGCATACAAAAAGTAGACTGGATGTTGTAATTATGACGTCAACTTGCAGACTCTGTTCTAAGATGGAGATTGCAGGCTGACTAAGTCCCTTGCAGATGATGCAGATATCAGGATGCATACCTAGAATTCCAGGTTCATGAATTCTCTGAGGAATTAGAGCCTGGCTTGTAACCCAGATCTGTCCCTAATCTTAAATGAGACACACAGATTTCTGGGGCAGGCAGAGAGCAGAGCTCAGAGTATCCATCAGTTGAAATTCAACAGAGTGCATGACCTACAGTTTAATTTGAGACAGAAACTTGAAAAGTTATAGAAAGGAAATGTACTGTAGTGTAATGCGACAGATTTTAGCCTCACTGCTATATGGACATTAAAACTGCTTTTCTGCAGTAAAAAAATATTGTCATACTGTGAAGTAAGAGTTGCTAGCTGCAGTTACATGCAATCAGCCCAAAACATAGACAAAGATACAGGTGTTCACCCAAAAAATAATCAAAACATATCCACTCTATTTTTACAAAGTAAAAATACAAAGTAACTATTACAAATTCTTACTACTGTTGCTAACTTTCTGCCCACAATCAATCCTCATAAGCTGCTTTAACAAACAGTCTAAGGTTGGATGCGGTGAGGAAACTTTCCACATAATAAGGAAAGTTAATATGAATGGTTTTATAGGTGTCATTTAATTTTTATGTGGAGATGTTGCAAAAAGCAAGATCCCCTGTTGATGTGTTGGCAACAATATATCATCTATAAAAGCAAGCAGGGCCCCAATCCTGCAGGTGTTGCTACCACTGCTGTCTCTTACTTCCCTTGCCCAGTAACTAGACTTGGGGCACAGATATCAGCAGTAGGCATTCCTGGATCCCCAGTGGAACACCACCAATCCCAAAATCCATAGGAAGGGGAAAACAACAACACGAAATTCTCCTGGGGCCCTGGGAATTCCTGCCTCCACTGCCTTTGCTGCCCTATTCTCAGAAATAACTTTTTGGGCAGTGGTAGAGACAGCAGCGCCAGAGGCAATAGAGCTCTTGCAAGTGCTCAGATTGGATTCCTGCAGAAGCCTTAGCCATTTGGGATGTCGATGTGTCCCTCCTTTCCTATGAAGTGAAATTTAAAAGTGAATCTTGCAGTTTTATGCACCTGAGAAATCTCCGAGGAATTTCAGAGTAAGCCAAGAGCGTTTCAGAAAGGCCAGCGACATTACTGCAACACCCTAGCTACTAAGGTGACCTGCATGTGCATTGCCAAAGCATCACTGGGTATTTCAGATCTGTATCCAAGACCTAGAGTCCAAAGCAGAGTTCAGTAAAGGCTCTTGAGATAGCAATTAGATTGAAAAACCTGCCTTCAAATATTGACCTAATGTATTTAGTTGCTTTGATCTTCAGTATTAGATGGGGCCAAGGCTTCATATATTCATGGGTTAATGCTTTAAGTAGTTCACAGTTTGACCTTTCGTGACCGCAAAGCCAGAGAAGTAACTGGCTTAAGTTGCAGGTGCGAAACCATTGCAAACCATTCTATTTGATCTACAGGAAACCAATCGTTCTTTGGGAAAAGGTCATTAGCTGTTAGAAATAAGCAAAAGCAGCTCACATTTTGCTTTTTTTCTATGAAATAAAATGCCTATCTCGCATACTATTGATTTTCATTAGGTATGAGAAGCTGGCAGCTATGCATATTTTACCATGGTGAAAAAGACCAAAAGCAGTCAAAAAAACCACTGGAGTTTAGAATCTTGACAGTGTTGTGCTTTGACTGGGCCTAGAAGTCTGGAGTCAACTCAGTGATGAGGAATGGACAGTCCAATGAATGTTCAGTCAGTATGAGTCGCCAAAGCATATTTATGGATTCAGAGCTCTATTGCCTCATTCTGTCTCTTGATCCCTGCTGAGTCAGCTGCAATAACACGCCCTGGCTATCTTCACTGGTGTCTCCACAGCCCAGCAGAATGGGCCGCCTCCGTTCTCTTCAGAAGTTTTTTATGGTGGCATTGCAAATAAGGTCTTGCCTCTAGAATCCCTGATTATTACCACCAAATCTAGCCTTTGTTTCACAAATCATTATTTCTTTTCACTATTATACAGAAGAAGAATATCTAGGTAATTGCATGATGTGAAGGCAGGGCAAAATTTATAATGAAGTGTGTGATTCCTTCATCTCTTTCTTTGGGCGACCACCTTCATTATCTAAGAAGCCCATCATTTCTGACCATTGCTCATTCTTCTTCCTCTGTCAAGATTAGGATGGATGGATCCATCTGTTTTATAGTTCCCTCATTTTCACATATTTTCCATATTAAATTCAGCTCTCCACTTTTCTACAGCAATCTGTGAATTTAGTTTCTTTTAAAATCATCACAAGTATTTTTTTTAAATCATTTTAGTGCCAATTTTCAGCATTTCTCCTAATGAAACATTCCTGTATGTGATTTTCTCCAGCATACACATATTTGCAGTTCCCCCTAATTTATTGCATTTCTGTATGTTATTTCCACTAGCATGTGTATTCTTATGCACACTAGCATTTGCATTTTTGTACATCTTACTTGGCTGAGAACGATAACAAAATACAACATATCAAGATTAAAGAAGGAATAATGCACCTTGATTATTATGTGGAAAGCATGTTGCGCCTTAATTGTGTTGGGAACTGGGCAGCTGTAGTCCATTCTTTCAGCCATGAGTGAAAGTGATAGGGAACAAGATCTATCAACAAAAGCACAAATAGTCCCTGGGTGATTGGATACCCACAGTAACAACAAGCACGCCATTATTATACAACATTAGCATCGCAGACAAGAAAAAAGCAAGTTAGGGAACAAAAACCCTGAGACCAGAGGACTCGTATCCCTTGAATAATCCTTGGACTAAATTTATTTCTTTACATGTGCTGCATTCCTCACCCCCATTTACCCAGGAGCAAGCCCCATTGAATTGAATCAAACTTACTTCTGAGTAAGCATGGATAGGAGTATGTTGTCACTCACTTATTTGCTTCAGCAATTTTTATTTCACTTTCATCCAAAGGTTTCTGGATGAGTGATACACAAACAGATTGAACACTCATCAAAACATATACAGGTCAAAGAGCTAGCACCAACAGAATCTTCATGTGCATGTGGAAATGCTGAAAAGGCAGATTCCTCTGATGCAACACTCCCCCCCCCCCCCAATACCATTAATCTTATCAAAACGCTTTGACTTTTCCTTAGAATTCCTCAGACATTTTGCCTGTGCAAAATTTGGGGGGTTCTAAATCACATTGGGACCCTACCCACCTAGAGCAGGCTCTCTGCTACCGATTTTTCCTGTACAAAATGTGGAGTGTGGTGGAGCCAGGAGATGGGGAATGAGGAAGGACTTGAGGGAGACAGTGAGTCCAGTGTGCACATGCCCTCGCCCCCTCATGCGATGAGGGTGAATGCCTTAGATCCCCACTTTCTGAGTGGATTCTTCGTAACAGCAGCAAAGACATGCTTAATGTTCTCCATCCCAAAGAAATTCCATGATTGGAAGCATACAGTTCATTTTGTGTTACATACGCAATAATCAAGAAATCACAGACACATTTTACTCCTATGCTGACTTTTGTGGGAGTTTTTTTATCAAATAAATGTTTTTTCCCAAAACCATTAAGAAGCTTACTTAAATACAACTAGCTTTAAAATAACTGTAACATCAATATAGAATTAAATCTCTGGGAGAAATTTTGGAAGAATTATTTGAAATTTACTGCACGCTATACACTGTAAGAGAACTATA
>NW_028148515.1:0-18000 GCF_965153285.1 Podarcis tiliguerta
ACAATTTCAGCAAAAATCTGATTTTTTACAATTCTCTCATGAGTGGTGCCAAACGCTTGCAAATGCTCCCCTAAAAAGTTTGGCGGTCAAAACAGAAGGCTTTTTATCACAGGACAAGAAATCAGCCCTCAACACCTTAACCGGCGAAAAAAGATTTTTGAAAAAATCCCTCAGCCCCGGGGTCACAATTTCAGCAAAAATCTGACTTTTGGCAAGTCACTCAAAAATGGTGCCAATCACTTGCAAATGCTCCCATGAAAGGTTTGGCGGTCAAAACAGAAGGTTTTTTATCACAGGACAATAAATCAGCCCTCGACAACTTAACCGGCGAAAAAAGATTTTTGACAAAATCCCTAAGCCCCGGGGTCACAATTTCAGCAAAAATCTGACTTTTGGCAATTCACTCATGAGTGGTGCCAAACGCTTGCAAATGCTCCCCTGAAAGGTTTGGCGGTCAAAACAGAAGGCTTTTTATCACAGGACAAGAAATCAGCCCTCGACAACTTAACCGGCGAAAAAAGATTTTTTGATAAAATACCTAAGCACCGGGGTCACAAGTTCAGCAAAAATCTGACTTTTGGCCTTTCACTCAAAAATGGTGCCAAACGCTTGCAAATGCTCCCCTGAAAGGTTTGGCAGTCGAAACAGAACGCTTTTTATCACAGGACATGAAATCAGACCACAACAACTTAACCGGCGAAAAAAGATTTTTTGAAAAAATCCCTAAGCCCCGGGGTCACAATTTCTGCAAAAATCTGACTTTTGGCAATTCACTCAAAAATGTTGCCAATGACTTGCAAATGCTCCCCTGAAAGGTTTGGCGGTCAAAACAGAAGGCTTTTTATCACAGGACAAGAAATCAGCCATCGACAACTTAACCGGCGAAAAAAGATTTTTGGAAAAAAACCCTAAGCCCCGGGGTCACAATTTCAGCAAAAATCTGACTTTTGGCAATTGACTCAAAAATGGTGCCAATCACTTGCAAATGCTCCCCTGAAAGGTTTGGCGGTCAAAACAGAAGGCTTTTTATCACAGGACAAGGAATCAGCCCTCGACAACTTAACTGGCGAAAAAAGATTTTTTGAAAAAAATCCCTAAGCCCCGGGGTCACAATTTCTGCAAAAATCTGACTTTTGGCAATTCACTCAAAAATGGTGCCAAACACTTGCAAATGCTCCCCTGAATGGTTTGGCGGTCAAAACAGAAGGCTTTTTATCACAAGACAAGAAATCAGCCCTCGACAACTTAACCGGCGAAAATTTTTTTTTGAAAAAATCCCTAAGCCCCGGGGTCACAATTTCAGCAAAAATCTGACTTTTGGCAATTCACTCAAAAATGGTGCCAACGCTTGCAAGTGGTCCCCTGAAAGGTTTGGCGGTCAAAACAGAAGGCTTTTTATCACAGGACAAGAAATCAGCCCTCGACAACTTAACTGGCGAAAAAAGATTTTTTGAAAAAAATCCCTAAGCCCCGGGGTCACAATTTCTGCAAAAATCTGACTTTTGGCAATTCACTCAAAAATGGTGCCAAACACTTGCAAATGCTCCCCTGAATGGTTTGGCGGTCAAAACAGAAGGCTTTTTATCACAAGACAAGAAATCAGCCCTCGACAACTTAACCGGCGAAAATTTTTTTTTGAAAAAATCCCTAAGCCCCGGGGTCACAATTTCAGCAAAAATCTGACTTTTGGCAAGTCACTCAAAAATGGTGCCGATCACTTGCAAATGCTCCCCTGAAAGGTTTGGCGGTGAAAACAGAAGGCTTTTTATCACAGGACAAGAAATCAGCCCTCGACAACTTAACCGGCGAAAAAAGATTTTTGGAAAAAAACCCTAAGCCCCGGGGTCACAATTTCAGCAAAAATCTGACTTTTGGCAATTCACTCAAAAATGGTGCCAACGCTTGCAAGTGGTCCCCTGAAAGGTTTGGCAGTCGAAACAGAAGGGTTTTTATCACAGGACAAGAAATCAGCGCCCAACAACTTAACCGGCGGAAAAAGATTTTTTGAAAATTTCCCTAAGCCCCTTGGTCACAATTTCAGCAAAAATCTGACTTTTGGCAATTCACTCAAAAATGGTGCCAAACGCTTGCAAATGCTCCCCTGAATGCTTTGGCGGTCAAAACAGAAGGCTTTTTATCACAAGACAAGAAATCAGCCCTCGACAACTTAACCAGTGAAAAAAGATTTTTTGAAAAAATCCCTAAGCCCCGGGGTCACAATTTCAGCAAAAATCTGATTTTTTACAATTCTCTCATGAGTGGTGCCAAACGCTTGCAAATGCTCCCCTAAAAAGTTTGGCGGTCAAAACAGAAGGCTTTTTATCACAGGACAAGAAATCAGCCCTCAACACCTTAACCGGCAAAAAAAGATTTTTTGAAAAAATCCCTAAGCCCCGGGGTCACAATTTCAGCAAAAATCCTACTTTTGGCAATTCACTCAAAAATGGTGCCAAACGCTTGCAAATGGTCCCCTGAAAGGTTGGGCTGTCAAAACAGAAGGCTGTTTATCACAAGACAAGAAATCAGCCATCGACAACTTAACCGGCGGAAAAAGATTTTTTGAAAAAATCCCTAAGCCCCGGGGTCACAATTTCAGCAAAAATCTGACTTTTGGCAATTCACTCATGAGTGGTGCCAAACGCTTGCAAATGCTCCCCTGAAAGGTTTGGCGGTCAAAACAGAAGGCTTTTTATCACAGGACAAGAAATCAGCCCTCGACAACTTAACCGGCGAAAAAAGATTTTTTGATAAAATACCTAAGCCCCGGGGTCACAAGTTCAGGAAATATCTGACTTTTGGCCTTTCACTCAAAAATGGTGCCAAACGCTTGCAAATGCTCCCCTGAAAGGTTTGGCAGTCGAAACAGAAGGCTTTTTATCACAGGACAAGAAATCAGACCACAACAACTTAACCGGCGAAAAAAGATTTTTTGAAAAAATCCCTAAGCCCCGGGGTCACAATTTCTGCAAAAATCTGACTTTTGGCAATTCACTCAAAAATGTTGCCAATGACTTGCAAATGCTCCCCTGAAACGTTTGGCGGTCAAAACAGAAGGCTTTTTATCACAGGACAAGAAATCAGCCATCGACAACTTAACCGGCGAAAAAAGATTTTTTGACAAAATCCCTAAGCCCCGGGGTCACAATTTCAGCAAAAATCTGACTTTTGGCAATTCACTCATGAGTGGTGCCAAACGCTTGCAAATGCTCCCCTGAAAGGTTTGGCGGTCAAAACAGAAGGCTTTTTATCACAGGACAAGAAATCAGCCCTCGACAACTTAACCGGCGAAAAAAGATTTTTTGATAAAATACCTAAGCCCCGGGGTCACAATTTCAGCAAAAATCTGATTTTTTACAATTCTCTCATGAGTGGTGCCAAACGCTTGCAAATGCTCCCCTAAAAAGTTTGGCGGTCAAAACAGAAGGCTTTTTATCACAGGACAAGAAATCAGCCCTCAACACCTTAACCGGCAAAAAAAGATTTTTTGAAAAAATCCCTAAGCCCCGGGGTCACAATTTCAGCAAAAATCCTACTTTTGGCAATTCACTCAAAAATGGTGCCAAACGCTTGCAAATGGTCCCCTGAAAGGTTGGGCTGTCAAAACAGAAGGCTGTTTATCACAAGACAAGAAATCAGCCATCGACAACTTAACCGGCGGAAAAAGATTTTTTGAAAAAATCCCTAAGCCCCGGGGTCACAATTTCAGCAAAAATCTGACTTTTGGCAATTCACTCATGAGTGGTGCCAAACGCTTGCAAATGCTCCCCTGAAAGGTTTGGCGGTCAAAACAGAAGGCTTTTTATCACAGGACAAGAAATCAGCCCTCGACAACTTAACCGGCGAAAAAAGATTTTTTGATAAAATACCTAAGCCCCGGGGTCACAAGTTCAGGAAATATCTGACTTTTGGCCTTTCACTCAAAAATGGTGCCAAACGCTTGCAAATGCTCCCCTGAAAGGTTTGGCAGTCGAAACAGAAGGCTTTTTATCACAGGACAAGAAATCAGACCACAACAACTTAACCGGCGAAAAAAGATTTTTTGAAAAAATCCCTAAGCCCCGGGGTCACAATTTCTGCAAAAATCTGACTTTTGGCAATTCACTCAAAAATGTTGCCAATGACTTGCAAATGCTCCCCTGAAACGTTTGGCGGTCAAAACAGAAGGCTTTTTATCACAGGACAAGAAATCAGCCATCGACAACTTAACCGGCGAAAAAAGATTTTTTGACAAAATCCCTAAGCCCCGGGGTCACAATTTCAGCAAAAATCTGACTTTTGGCAATTCACTCATGAGTGGTGCCAAACGCTTGCAAATGCTCCCCTGAAAGGTTTGGCGGTCAAAACAGAAGGCTTTTTATCACAGGACAAGAAATCAGCCCTCGACAACTTAACCGGCGAAAAAAGATTTTTTGATAAAATACCTAAGCACCGGGGTCACAAGTTCAGCAAAAATCTGACTTTTGGCCTTTCACTCAAAAATGGTGCCAAACGCTTGCAAATGCTCCCCTGAAAGGTTTGGCAGTCGAAACAGAACGCTTTTTATCACAGGACATGAAATCAGACCACAACAACTTAACCGGCTGTCAGGGGTTCAGGAGCAGAGTCACAGGAGAGGGAAGAAACGGAGAGCGAGGGGGAGGAGTCGGAAGGAAATGTCAGCGGCGACAGTAGTCCGAGGTCTCTGAGTCTCTCCAGTGACTCGGAGGATTCACAGAAAGGGGCCCCCATGGTCAGGGCAAGGGGAGTGCCCAGGGGGACACCTCGGGAAGAAGGGGCCAGAGGGGACTCAGAGAGTAGCAGCTGGAAATCCGGACCAGCGTCCCCCCCAGAGTGCAGTAGGGGGGAGCAGTCCAAGGCATCGGGATCAGGGAGCGCGCAGGCAGAGGGAGAACGTGAGGCAGGACTGACCACACCCTCGTCAGGGAGCGAGGAAACGGTCATCCGGAAAGTAAAACGCGCGCGCGCGCCAAGTTCAAATGTACAGGAGGGCGGCAAGGTGGGCAGCCCGGGTAGGGAGCCAGGTCCTAAAGCCCGCCGAAGAGAGGGGGAGGAGTCAGAGGGGTCAAGCTCTGCGTCGGAAGAGTCCAGGAGGAATGAGACCCCGGGGGGTAGTAAGACCCAGAGGAAGAGAGAGAGAAGGAAGAGGTGGAGTAAGATTAGAGTATTAAACTGGTGCACAGGGGGTGGAGATCCAGACAGAGCTTCGCCGGTCTAAAGTCCAGACGTAGGGCTGGGACGCTGAGACTTGTAAATGGAGACTATTCTTCAATAAAGACTTTGATACTGTACGATTGGCTAGCGTTGGTCCTTGGTGAGCTGGGACCCGGAGCCAGCTCTGACAGTAAGCTCTGTCTCGATTTTAAAGTTTTGGCACCAAGAACCTCGCCACGTGAGTCGACGCAGCGAGGACAGAGGAGGGGTGCTTACAGAGCTCACAAAACTCAGGCAAGATGACGACGGAAGAGCAGATAAAAGCCCTGCAAGAAGCGGTGACGCACCTCAGCACGGAGGTAATTGCATCCAGGAAGAGAGAGGAGGAAATGGTTACCTCCTGCCGGGATCTCCAGGCCAGGTTGGACGTGCTTTCTAAACAGGGGCAAACGGGATCCAAGGCAGAAGGCATTGGCTTGGGGAGAAGGGGAGGCAGCCTTGTATCGCATTTCGACGGGAGTTTGCAGCAGTACCCCAACTTCAGAGCAGACCTGCTGTTTGCGCTGGATCTCCTTGACAAAGACTTTAGAGATGAGAGAGAGAGAGTGGGGTTTATCCTGTCCCATTTGCATGGGGAAGCCAAAACGTGGCTGCGGAATCTATGGAGGGACAATGATCCAGCGCTCCAAGATGCGAAGGCTTTTATTAAAGCAATGGACTCATGCTTTTTATCAAAGGTAGACGTCGATATTGCCAGGAGGGACATACATGGACTTAAACAAGGCAAAGCCAGCGTGCGGCAGTACCATACTCGATTTTTCGGACTGGTTCATGCCCTGGGGTGGGAAAAAGATTCTGCGCCAGTCAGAGACCTCTTTTGGGAGGGGTTGAATGCAGATGTAAAAGCGGAGATTGGAAGAGGGGAGAGACCAAGGAGCACCCAGCAGGTAGTCCAGAGGGCTCTGGAGATCGGGGTGCATCTGGAAGAACGTCCTTGGAACAGGGAAGAAGGGCGTTGGGGAAGGGCACCAGCCAGAGCACCTCCCTTCTTTCCCAGAGAAGCAGCGCGTGCGCACTCCACACCCTCGCAGGGAGGGGGAGAAGAGCCGATGGAGATAGGAGGTGCCAGGGCTCAGTCAGCTAACAGAGCCCTAACACCGGGAGCAGCCAAAACGAAGCCTCCTAGAGGGAACAGGAAGTGCTACATCTGCGACAGTGCTCAACACATGGCGAAAGAGTGTCCCCAGAGGCTCCACAAGCACACTGCAGCCTCGGCAACAGTCGCTGAAGCAGCTCAATTGAAAACGCAGCAACAGTTAAACGACGGAGTCTGGCTGGAGGAAGAGGCACTGGGGTCCAGCCAGACAAGTCAATGAAACAATCCCCAGCACTTTTGCAACCCACAGACCCCCTCCCACCCAAACCAGTGGTGCAGCTTACAGCGTCTCTCCAACTGCCCAATGGACGCACTCTGGAGGTGCCGATCACCATTGACTCCGGCAGCAACGCTGACTTTATAGGACTGCAATTCATTCAGCAGCACAATATACCACTGCTACCAGCCACACTGCCCCTGAACGTTGTCACGGTGGATGGCAGAGACTTGTTAGGGGGGCAGGTGGTGCAACAAACGCAACCAATGGTGATGCGGATTGGAAATCACCGAGAAGTCATCAGCTTTAACGTCACCCACCTGTCGGACACGCCTGTAGTCCTGGGCATGAGTTGGCTGCACAGGCACAGCCCAGCATTGGCGTGGTACCAGCGCCAACTGACCTTCGGCTCCTCCTATTGCGCGGAACATTGCATCCTTCCTAGCCCGGAAGAAGGAGGGGACGACCCGCAGCTACAATTAGGCACGCTGCAAGCAGTGCCGCGCAAGTACGCAGCGTTTTTGGAGGTTTTCTGCGAGAAGGAAGCGGACAAGCTGCCTCCCCACAGGCCCTATGACTGCAAGATTGACCTCCTGCCAGGAGCGACGCTGCCAGCCGGGAAACTGTATTCCATGTCTGAGGACGAGCTGCAGGAGCTCAAGGAGTTCATAGACCTCAACTTGAAGCGCGGTTTCATCCGGGAGTCGAAGGCAGCGGGGGGCAGTCCTGTATTCTTTGTGAAGAAAAGGGACACGCCCCAAAAAAGACTTGTGGTAGACTTCAGGCTCTTAAATTCAAAGACCAAGCCCGCGGCCTTTCCCATGCCCAAGATAGATGACCTGCTGGCGACGGCGAGGAAAGGACGCGTTTTTACAAAGTTGGATCTGCGAGGGGCGTACAACCTGATTCGCATACGGGAAGGAGACGAGTGGAAGACTGCCATGTTCACGCCCCTGGGCACATATGAATACAGAGTTATGCCCTTCGGTTTACAAAATGGCGCCCACTGTTTTCAAGCTTTCATGCATCACGTCCTGGCGGGTCTCCTCTACAAGACATGCGTCTGCTTCTTGGACGACATCCTGATATTCTCAGAATCTGAGGAGACCCACGAGCGAGACGTCAAGGAAGTTCTGCAGAGACTGCAGGAGCATCGACTGTATGCCAAGCTGGAGAAGTGCCAGTTCGACAGGAAGGAGGTGGATTTCCTGGGCTACAAGCTGTCGGACAAGGGGCTTGCCATGGACAGCGCCAAGGTTCGCGCAGTGTTGGACTGGAAGAGCCCGCGCAATCGGAAGGAGGTCCAGCGGTTTGTGGGGTTCGCCAACTTTTACCGCAAGTTCATCAAGGGGTTCGCGATGCAGACGGCGGCCATTACTGACACGCTCAGCTCTAAGAAGAAGAAGTTCATCTGGACGGAGCAAGCGGAGCAGTCCTTTCAGAACCTTAAGCGTCTCTTCTCGTCCGAAGGGCAGCTACTGCATGTGAATCCCAGCAAACCGCTGAGGGTTGAAACAGACGCCTCAGACAGAGCCGTGGGCGCCGTACTGTTGCAAGAGGACCCGCATGGGGACTGGAGACCGTGTGCCTTCTACTCTAGGAAGCTCAGCAAGTCGGAGCAAAACTACACCATCTGGGACAGGGAGTTGCTGGCCATTCATGCAGCATTCAAGGCGTGGCGGCACTTCCTCGTCGGGGCCAAGCACACCGTGCAGGTTCGCACGGATCATAAGAACCTGGAGTACTGGCGCACGGCAAGATTCCTAAACCAGCGGCACATCAGATGGGTGCAATTTTTCGCGGATTTCGACTTCAGGATAGAATACATCCCAGGCGACAACAACATCATGGCGGATGCACTGTCCAGGAAGCCGCAATACCTGGAAGAGGCGGCACCAGCAGCGGCCAAGCACATTTTCGCTCCGAAAGCGTGGGCGTGCGCTGCAGCAACCGTGGACTTGGAGGCGGTCCGTAGAGCACTGCAGGGGGACCCCTTTGCACAAGCCAAGATGGAGGAGGTGCACAAGGGCACGGTGAAGGACGACGAGTTCCAAGTACGAGACGGATTGCTCATCCGCAGAGGAGCTCTCTATGTACCGGGAGACGACCTCCGGGCGAAGGTACTGCAGCAGTTACACGACGCACCCACCACCGGGCACTTTGGCAAGGAGAAGACGGCAGACCTCATTGCCAGGGATTTTTGGTGGCCCAAGATGCGGGGGGAAGTCGCGGAGTACGTCTCGAGGTGCGACACCTGCCAAAGGGCCAAGTCAGTGCACAAACCTCCGGCGGGACTGCTCGAACCGCTGCAGACTCCGAGCGAACCGTGGGAGAGGGTGGCCCTGGACTTTGTCACGGATTTACCCAGCTCAAGGGGTAAAACGGCAGTGCTAGTGGTGGTGGACATGTTCACTAAAATGGCCCACTTCATTCCGTGCGCGAAAGTGGCCACGGCAGAACAGACCGCCAAGCTGTTCATAGACCACGTCTTCAGAGTGCATGGACTGCCACGGTCTATCTTGTCCGACAGGGGGCGCCAGTTCATTTCGAGCTTCTGGCAGAAGCTGATGGGTTTCCTGAATGTCAAGATCAACCTAGCGTCGGCGAGACACCCGCAGACCAACGGACAAGCGGAACGCGTCAACGCCGTCATGCAGCAGTACCTGAGATGCTATGCAAATCAACAGCCGACGACATGGGTGGACTACCTGCCGCTCGCTGAGTTCGCTTACAACAACACGAAGCACGTGTCCACAGGGGTGACGCCGTTCTTCGCCAACAACGGGAGGCATCCCAGAACCTTCCCGGGATTAGAGAGACTGGGGGAGGGGGAGCCACAGGCAGCGGAAGTCTTGGCGGCGGAATTGCAGGAAGTCCACGAGCAGCTTAGGAAGCAGTTAGAGCTGGCAAAGCACGCATACAAACTGCAGGCTGACAAGCACAGGAGGGTTGGTGAAGACATACAGGTGGGAGACTGGGTGTGGTTAGCGGCCCACGCAGTGCCGACAAGATCCTTAGCTAAGAAGAAACTCGGACATAAGCAGCTAGGACCTTACCTAGTTGAGGCACAGATCAATCCGGTGGCCTTCCGGTTGACACTTCCGGAAGGATCCAGAATGCACCCAGTATTCCATAGGTCGGTGCTCACGCCCTACAAAGCACCTCACCGATTTCAGGCGCAGGGCACGGCACCAGACCAGTATAAGGAGATCCCCCCAAGGAGGGAGTCGCCAAGAAGGGAACCCATCAACCAGGTCACAGAGATTTTGGACTCGAGATGGGGGGAAGAGGGAGTAGAATATTTTCTCGCAAGGGAAGGTACCCCGGCCAGCGCCAACAGTTGGGTGCCGGACTATGCCCTGGACGAGCCTCTCCTCAAAGAGGAGTTTCATGCCTTGTTCTCACACAGGCCCATGCCAGCCGAGTATTTCGACGACTGGCTTTTCACACCCACGCTTTCTACCAGCACGTTCCAGGGATTCACCTCGGACGAAGAACCAGCATTAGAAACACGTTCACCGGAGGGCTCGCCCTCGGGGTTTGCCTCAGACCGCTCGTTTTGGTGGGACAATCGAGGAGAGGAGAGGTGGCTGAGGGGCCCTTGGCAGGCAACGGACCCAGAGGGGAACGAGGGTGAGAGGGACATGGACGTGATGGGGGAGGACGTTGGGTTCGAGCATGGCGGCACGGAGATGGAAGCAGAGGAGAACGAGGTCGGCGAAGACATGGAGGACGAGCCGGATTTCTCTAACTGGATGCACGCCACGGGGGACGAACTGTATCCACCATTCACCCCCACAACGACGGAGCACCCAGCACCCCCGCCGGAGGAAGGGGAGGGGGGAAGGGGGGGCTTCGAGGGGGGGATGGATGTCAGGGGTTCAGGAGCAGAGTCACAGGAGAGGGAAGAAACGGAGAGCGAGGGGGAGGAGTCGGAAGGAAATGTCAGCGGCGACAGTAGTCCGAGGTCTCTGAGTCTCTCCAGTGACTCGGAGGATTCACAGAAAGGGGCCCCCATGGTCAGGGCAAGGGGAGTGCCCAGGGGGACACCTCGGGAAGAAGGGGCCAGAGGGGACTCAGAGAGTAGCAGCTGGAAATCCGGACCAGCGTCCCCCCCAGAGTGCAGTAGGGGGGAGGAGTCCAAGGCATCGGGATCAGGGAGCGCGCAGGCAGAGGGAGAACGTGAGGCAGGACTGACCACACCCTCGTCAGGGAGCAAGGAAACGGTCATCCGGAAAGTAAAACGCGCGCGCGCGCCAAGTTCAAATGTACAGGAGGGCGGCAAGGTGGGCAGCCCGGGTAGGGAGCCAGGTCCTAAAGCCCGCCGAAGAGAGGGGGAGGAGTCAGAGGGGTCAAGCTCTGCGTCGGAAGAGTCCAGGAGGAATGAGACCCCGGGGGGTAGTAAGACCCAGAGGAAGAGAGAGAGAAGGAAGAGGTGGAGTAAGATTAGAGTATTAAACTGGTGCACAGGGGGTGGAGATCCAGACAGAGCTTCGCCGGTCTAAAGTCCAGACGTAGGGCTGGGACGCTGAGACTTGTAAATGGAGACTATTCTTCAATAAAGACTTTGATACTGTACGATCGGCTAGCGTTGGTCCTTGGTGAGCTGGGACCCGGAGCCAGCTCTGACACCGGCGAAAAAAGATTTTTTGAAAAAATCCCTAAGCCCCGGGGTCACAATTTCTGCAAAAATCTAACTTTTGGCAATTCACTCAAAAATGTTGCCAATGACTTGCAAATGCTCCCCTGAAAGGTTTGGCGGTCAAAACAGAAGGCTTTTTATCACAGGACAAGAAATCAGCCATCGACAACTTAACCGGCGAAAAAAGATTTTTGGAAAAAAAACCTAAGCCCCGGGGTCACAATTTCAGCAAAAATCTGACTTTTGGCAATTCACTCAAAAATGGTGCCAATCACTTGCAAATGCTCCCCTGAAAGGTTTGGCAGTCAAAACAGAAGGCTTTTTATCACAGGACAAGAAATCAGCCATCGACAACTTAACCGGCGAAAAAAGATTTTTGGAGAAAAACCCTAAGCCCCGGGGTCACAATTTCAGCAAAAATCTGACTTTTGGCAATTGACTCAAAAATGGTGCCAATCACTTGCAAATGCTCCCCTGAAAGGTTTGGCGGTCAAAACAGAAGGCTTTTTATCACAGGACAAGAAATCAGCCCTCGACAACTTAACTGGCGAAAAAAGATTTTTTGAAAAAAATCCCTAAGCCCCGGGGTCACAATTTCTGCAAAAATCTGACTTTTGGCAATTCACTCAAAAATGGTGCCAAACACTTGCAAATGCTCCCCTGAATGGTTTGGCGGTCAAAACAGAAGGCTTTTTATCACAAGACAAGAAATCAGCCCTCGACAACTTAACCGGCGAAAATTTTTTTTTGAAAAAATCCCTAAGCCCCGGGGTCACAATTTCAGCAAAAATCTGACTTTTGGCAAGTCACTCAAAAATGGTGCCGATCACTTGCAAATGCTCCCCTGAAAGGTTTGGCGGTGAAAACAGAAGGCTTTTTATCACAGGACAAGAAATCAGCCCTCGACAACTTAACCGGCGAAAAAAGATTTTTGGAAAAAAACCCTAAGCCCCGGGGTCACAATTTCAGCAAAAATCTGACTTTTGGCAATTCACTCAAAAATGGTGCCAACGCTTGCAAGTGGTCCCCTGAAAGGTTTGGCAGTCGAAACAGAAGGCTTTTTATCACAGGACAAGAAATCAGCGCCCAACAACTTAACCGGCGGAAAAAGATTTTTTGAAAATTTCCCTAAGCCCCTTGGTCACAATTTCAGCAAAAATCTGACTTTTGGCAATTCACTCAAAAATGGTGCCAAACGCTTGCAAATGCTCCCCTGAATGCTTTGGCGGTCAAAACAGAAGGCTTTTTATCACAAGACAAGAAATCAGCCCTCGACAACTTAACCAGTGAAAAAAGATTTTTTGAAAAAATCCCTAAGCCCCGGGGTCACAATTTCAGCAAAAATCTGATTTTTGGCAATTCTCTCATGAGTGGTGCCAAACGCTTGCAAATGCTCCCCTAAAAAGTTTGGCGGTCAAAACAGAAGGCTTTTTATCACAGGACAAGAAATCAGCCCTCAACACCTTAACCGGCGAAAAAAGATTTTTTGAAAAAATCCCTAAGCCCCGGGGTCACAATTTCAGCAAAAATCCTACTTTTGGCAATTCACTCAAAAATGGTGCCAAACGCTTGCAAATGGTCCCCTGAATGCTTTGGCGGTCAAAACAGAAGGCTTTTTATCACAAGACAAGAAATCAGCCCTCGACAACTTAACCAGCGAAAAAAGATTTTTTGAAAAAATCCCTAAGCCCCGGGGTCACAATTTCAGCAAAAATCTGATTTTTTACAATTCACTCATGAGTGGTGCCAAACGCTTGCAAATGCTCCCCTGAAAGGTTTGGCGGTCAAAACAGAAGGTTTTTTATCACAGGACAAGAAATGAGCCCTCGACAACTTAACCGGCGAAAAAAGATTTTTGAAAAAATCCCTCAGCCCCGGGGTCACAATTTCAGCAAAAATCTGACTTTTGGCAAGTCACTCAAAAATGGTGCCAATCACTTGCAAATGCTCCCATGAAAGGTTTGGCGGTCAAAACAGAAGGTTTTTTATCACAGGACAATAAATCAGCCCTCGACAACTTAACCGGCGAAAAAAGATTTTTGACAAAATCCCTAAGCCCCGGGGTCACAATTTCAGCAAAAATCTGACTTTTGGCAATTCACTCAAAAATGGTGCCAATCACTTGCAAATGCTGCCCTGAAAGGTTTGGCAGTCAAAACAGAAGGCAAGTCACAGTCACAGGACAAGAAATCAGCCCTCGACAACTTAACCGGCGAAAAAAGATTTTTTGAAAAAATCCCTAAGCCCCGGGGTCACAATTTCAGCAAAAATCCTACTTTTGGCAATTCACTCAAAAATGGTGCCAAACGCTTGCAAATGGTCCCCCGAAAGGTTGGGCTGTCAAAACAGAAGGCTGTTTATCACAAGACAAGAAATCAGCCATCGACAACTTAACCGGCGGAAAAAGATTTTTTGAAAAAATCCCTAAGCCCCGGGGTCACAATTTCAGCAAAAATCTGACTTTCGGCAATTCACTCATGAGTGGTGCCAAACGCTTGCAAATGCTCCCCTGAAAGGTTTGGCGGTCAAAACAGAAGGCTTTTTATCACAGGACAAGAAATCAGCCCTCGACAACTTAACCGGCGAAAAAAGATTTTTTGATAAAATACCTAAGCCCCGGGGTCACAAGTTCAGGAAATATCTGACTTTTGGCCTTTCACTCAAAAATGGTGCCAAACGCTTGCAAATGCTCCCCTGAAAGGTTTGGCAGTCGAAACAGAAGGCTTTTTATCACAGGACAAGAAATCAGACCACAACAACTTAACCGGCGAAAAAAGATTTTTTGAAAAAATCCCTAATCCCCGGGGTCACAATTTCTGCAAAAATCTGACTTTTGGCAATTCACTCAAAAATGTTGCCAATGACTTGCAAATGCTCCCCTGAAACGTTTGGCGGTCAAAACAGAAGGCTTTTTATCACAGGACAAGAAATCAGCCATCGACAACTTAACCGGCGAAAAAAGATTTTTTGACAAAATCCCTAAGCCCCGGGGTCACAATTTCAGCAAAAATCTGACTTTTGGCAATTCACTCAAAAATGGTGCCAATCACTTGCAAATGCTCCCCTGAAAGGTTTGGCAGTCAAAACAGAAGGCTTTTTATCACAGGACAAGAAATCAGCCCTCGACAACTTAACCGGCGAAAAAAGATTTTTTGAAAAAATCCCTAAGCCCCGGGGTCACAATTTCAGCAAAAATCTGACTTTTGGCAATTCACTCATGAGTGGTGCCAAACGCTTGCAAATGGTCCCCTGAATGCTTTGGCGGTCAAAACAGAAGGCTTTTTATCACAAGACAAGAAATCAGCCCTCGACAACTTAACCAGCGAAAAAAGATTTTTTGAAAAAATCCCTAAGCCCCGGGGTCACAATTTCAGCAAAAATCTGATTTTTTACAATTCACTCATGAGTGGTGCCAAACGCTTGCAAATGCTCCCCTGAAAGGTTTGGCGGTCAAAACAGAAGGTTTTTTATCACAGGACAAGAAATGAGCCCTCGACAACTTAACCGGCGAAAAAAGATTTTTGAAAAAATCCCTCAGCCCCGGGGTCACAATTTCAGCAAAAATCTGACTTTTGGCAAGTCACTCAAAAATGGTGCCAATCACTTGCAAATGCTCCCATGAAAGGTTTGGCGGTCAAAACAGAAGGTTTTTTATCACAGGACAATAAATCAGCCCTCGACAACTTAACCGGCGAAAAAAGATTTTTGACAAAATCCCTAAGCCCCGGGGTCACAATTTCAGCAAAAATCTGACTTTTGGCAATTCACTCAAAAATGGTGCCAATCACTTGCAAATGCTCCCCTGAAAGGTTTGGCAGTCAAAACAGAAGGCTTTTTATCACAGGACAAGAAATCAGCCCTCGACAACTTAACCGGCGAAAAAAGATTTTTTGAAAAAATCCCTAAGCCCCGGGGTCACAATTTCAGCAAAAATCCTACTTTTGGCAATTCACTCAAAAATGGTGCCAAACGCTTGCAAATGGTCCCCTGAAAGGTTGGGCTGTCAAAACAGAAGGCTGTTTATCACAAGACAAGAAATCAGCCATCGACAACTTAACCGGCGGAAAAAGATTTTTTGAAAAAATCCCTAAGCCCCGGGGTCACAATTTCAGCAAAAATCTGACTTTTGGCAATTCACTCATGAGTGGTGCCAAACGCTTGCAAATGCTCCCCTGAAAGGTTTGGCGGTCAAAACAGAAGGCTTTTTATCACAGGACAAGAAATCAGCCCTCGACAACTTAACCGGCGAAAAAAGATTTTTTGATAAAATACCTAAGCCCCGGGGTCACAAGTTCAGGAAATATCTGACTTTTGGCCTTTCACTCAAAAATGGTGCCAAACGCTTGCAAATGCTCCCCTGAAAGGTTTGGCAGTCGAAACAGAAGGCTTTTTATCACAGGACAAGAAATCAGACCACAACAACTTAACAAGCGAAAAAAGATTTTTTGAAAAAATCCCTAAGCCCCGGGGTCACAATTTCTGCAAAAATCTGACTTTTGGCAATTCACTCAAAAATGTTGCCAATGACTTGCAAATGCTCCCCTGAAACGTTTGGCGGTCAAAACAGAAGGCTTTTTATCACAGGACAAGAAATCAGCCATCGACAACTTAACCGGCGAAAAAAGATTTTTTGACAAAATCCCTAAGCCCCGGGGTCACAATTTCAGCAAAAATCTGACTTTTGGCAATTCACTCAAAAATGGTGCCAATCACTTGCAAATGCTCCCCTGAAAGGTTTGGCAGTCAAAACAGAAGGCTTTTTATCACAGGACAAGAAATCAGCCCTCGACAACTTAACCGGCGAAAAAAGATTTTTTGAAAAAATCCCTAAGCCCCGGGGTCACAATTTCAGCAAAAATCTGACTTTTGGCAATTCACTCAAAAATGGTGCCAATCACTTGCAAATGCTCCCCTGAAAGGTTTGGCAGTCAAAACAGAAGGCTTTTTATCACAGGACAAGAAATCAGCCCTCGACAACTTAACCGGCGAAAAAAGATTTTTTGAAAAAATCCCTAAGCCCCGGGGTCACAATTTCAGCAAAAATCTGACTTTTGGCAATTCACTCATGAGTGGTGCCAAACGCTTGCAAATGCTCCCCTGAAAGGTTTGGCGGTCAAAACAGAAGGCTTTTTATCACAGGACAAGAAATCAGCCCTCGACAACTTAACCGGCGAAAAAAGATTTTTTGATAAAATACCTAAGCACCGGGGTCACAAGTTCAGCAAAAATCTGACTTTTGGCCTTTCACTCAAAAATGGTTCCAAACGCTTGCAAATGCTCCCCTGAAAGGTTTGGCAGTCAAAACAGAAGGCTTTTTATCACAGGACAAGAAATCAGCCATCGACAACTTAACCGGCGAAAAAAGATTTTTGGAAAAAAACCCTAAGCCCCGGGGTCACAATTTCAGCAAAAATCTGACTTTTGGCAATTGACTCAAAAATGGTGCCAATCACTTGCAAATGCTCCCCTGAAAGGTTTGGCGGTCAAAACAGAAGGCTTTTTATCACAGGACAAGAAATCAGCCCTCGACAACTTAACTGGCGAAAAAAGATTTTTTGAAAAAAATCCCTAAGCCCCGGGGTCACAATTTCTGCAAAAATCTGACTTTTGGCAATTCACTCAAAAATGGTGCCAAACACTTGCAAATGCTCCCCTGAATGGTTTGGCGGTCAAAACAGAAGGCTTTTTATCACAAGATAAGAAATCAGCCCTCGACAACTTAACCGGCGAAAATTTTTTTTGAAAAAATCCCTAAGCCCCGGGGTCACAATTTCAGCAAAAATCTGACTTTTGGCAAGTCACTCAAAAATGGTGCCGATCACTTGCAAATGCTCCCCTGAAAGGTTTGGCGGTGAAAAGAGAAGGCTTTTTATCACAGGACAAGAAATCAGCCCTCGACAACTTAACCGGCTGTCAGAGCTGGCTCCGGGTCCCAGCTCACCCCCGGGGTCACAATTTCAGCAAAAATCTGACTTTTGGCAATTCACTCAAAAATGGTGCCAACGCTTGCAAGTGGTCCCCTGAAAGGTTTGGCAGTCGAAACAGAAGGCTTTTTATCACAGGACAAGAAATCAGCGCCCAACAACTTAACCGGCGGAAAAAGATTTTTTGAAAATTTCCCTAAGCCCCTTGGTCACAATTTCAGCAAAAATCTGACTTTTGGCAATTCACTCAAAAATGGTGCCAAACGCTTGCAAATGCTCCCCTGAATGCTTTGGCGGTCAAAACAGAAGGCTTTTTATCACAGGACAAGAAATCAGCCATCGACAACTTAACCGGCAAAAAAAGATTTTTGGAAAAAAACCCTAAGCCCCGGGGTCACAATTTCAGCAAAAATCTGACTTTTGGCCTTTCACTCAAAAATGGTTCCAAACGCTTGCAAATGCTCCCCTGAAAGGTTTGGCAGTCGAAACAGATCGCTTTTTATCACAGGACATGAAATCAGACCACAACAACTTAACCGGCGAAAAAAGATTTTTTGATAAAATCCCTAAGCCCCGGGGTCACAATTTCTGCAAAAATCTGACTTTTGGCAATTGACTCAAAAATGGTGCCAATCACTTGCAAATGCTCCCCTGAAAGGTTTGGCGGTCAAAACAGAAGGCTTTTTATCACAGGACAAGAAATCAGCCCTCGACAACTTAACTGGCGAAAAAAGATTTTTTGAAAAAAATCCCTAAGCCCCGGGGTCACAATTTCTGCAAAAATCTGACTTTTGGCAATTCACTCAAAAATGGTGCCAAACACTTGCAAATGCTCCCCTGAATGGTTTGGCGGTCAAAACAGAAGGCTTTTTATCACAAGATAAGAAATCAGCCCTCGAACAACTTAACG
>NW_028148514.1:0-2500 GCF_965153285.1 Podarcis tiliguerta
CTGCTGCTCTCTGAGTCCCCCCTGGCCCCTTCTTCTTGGGGTCTCCCCCTAGGCACCCCCCTTGTCCTGACCATGGGAGCCCCTTTCTGTGAATCTTCCGATTCGCTGGAAAGACTCGGAGACCTCGGACCGCTGTCATCGCTGACATTTCCTTCGGACTCCTCCCCCTCGCTCTCCATTTCCTCCCTTTCCTGTGCCTCTGCTCCTGAACCCCTGACACATACACTCAAACACAGCATGTGCTTGTGTGGGGGGAGACAGGCAGAGACACAGGAGCCAAATACACCGCACACAGGCTTGTGCGCAGGGGGAGAGACAGGGACAGAGAGATGGACACAAAATATCACTCCAACGTGCACACACGCACACCAAAGAAACCACCCCCGCCCACGACATCGCCAAGGGTGACCCCTTGCCGTCCCTGCAAGGACGTACGCACGAACAGCCGCCCGCCCGCCCGCCCGCCCGCCCCATCCCGCCCCACTCCACCCCACCCGTCTCCTCCATCCCCTACCTGCTGCTCTGCTGCCAAGTGGCGGTCTACAAACTCACCGAGGTCTACGGCAGCTGTCGCCACGCACGCCGCCCTTGGCGATGTCGTGGTTTGCCGTGGCAATGTGCTTGCGGGTGGGGGAGAGAGAGACAGACCCAAAATAGATCACGGAGAGAGAGAGAGAGAGAGAGAGAGAGAGAGAGAGAGAGAGAGAGGCGGGCGGGCACACACACAAACTCTCAGGCAGCCCCCATTTCGACCGCACGGACGCACACATGCACGATCTTGAAAACAAGAGGGATATGACAAAGGAGGAGGAGGAGGAGGAGGAGGAGGAGGAGGAGGAGGGGGAGGAGGAGGAGAAGAAGAAGAAGAAGAAGAAGAAGAAGAAGAAGAAGAAGAAGAAGAAGAAGAAGAAGAAGAAGAAGAAGAAGAAGACGGCTGCCCTGCCCTTACCATACTGTCCACACGAGGGCGCTCCTTAAAAAAGGGCCAGGTTCTTACCCGGTCTACCGGGGGGGGGGAGGCAGGCAGGCAGGTAGGCAGGCAGGGCGGGCAGGCAGGGGACGTCCACGCTCCCCTGCCTGCCCGCCCGCCCGCCCTGCCTGCCTGCCTGCCTGCCTGCCTGCCTGCCTGCCTGCCTGCGGCCGCCTAGCGCTTCTAAACAAAGGGCCAGGTTCTTACCCGGTCTACCTGGGGGAGGCAGGCAGGGGACGTCCACGCTCTCTACCCGCCTGCCTGCCTGCTGCCTGCCTGCCTGCCTGCCTGCCTGCCGCCGCCTAGCGCTTCTAAACAAAGGGCCAGGTTCTTACCCGGTCTACCTGGGGGGAGGGAGGCAGGCAGGCAGGCAGGCAGGCAGGCAGGCAGGCAGGCAGGCAGGGGATGTCCACGCTCCCTGCCCGCCTGCCTGCCTGCTTGCCTGCCTAGCGCTTCTAAACCAAGGGCCAGATTCTTACTCGGTCTACCTGGGGGGCAGGCAGGCAGGCAGGCAGGCAGGCAGGCAGGCAGGCAGGCAGGCAGGCAGGGGACGTCCACGCTCCCTGCCCGCCCGCCTGCCTGCCTGCCCTGCCTGCGTCCCCTGCCTGCCTCCTGCCCGCCTGGCGCTTCTAAACAAAGGGCCAGGTTCTTACCCGGTCTACCTGGGGGCAGGCAGGCAGGCAGGCAGGCAGGCAGGCAGGCAGGCAGGCAGGCAGGCAGGCAGGGAGGGGACGTCCACGCTCCCTGCCCGCCTGCCTGCCTGCCCGCCTGCCTGCCTGCCCTGCCTGCCTCCTGCCCGCCTGGCGCTTCTATACAAAGGGCCAGGTTCTTACGCGGTCTACCTGGGGGGGAGGCAGGCAGGCAGGCAGGCAGGGAGGGGATGTCCACGCTCCCTGCCCGCCCGCCTGCCTGCTGCCCGCCTGCCTGCCTGCTTGCCTGCCTAGCGCTTCTAAACCAAGGGCCAGGTTCTTACCTGGTCTACCTGGGGGGAGGCAGGGGTCGGCCACGCTCCCTGCCCGCCTGGCGCTTCTATACCAAGGGCCAGGTTCTTACCTGGTCTACCTGGGGGGGAGGCAGGGGTCGGCCACGCTGCCTGCCTGCCTGCGGCCGCCTAGCGCTTCTAAACCAAGGGCCGTGTTCTTACCCGGTCTACCTGGGGGCAGGCAGGCAGGCAGGGGACGTCCACGCTCCCTGCCTGCCCGCCCTGCCTGCCTGCCTGCCTGCCTGCCTGCCTGCCTGCCTGCCTGCCTGCCTGCATCCCCTGCCTGCCTGCTGCCCGCCTAGCGCTTCTAAACAAGGGCCAGGTTCTTACGCGGTCTACCTGGGGTGGAGGCAGGCAGGGCAGGCAGGCAGGCAGGCGGGCAGGGAGGGAGGGGATGTCCACGCTCCCTGCCCGCCTGCCCGCCTGCCTGCCTGCCTGCCTGCTGCCCGCCTGGCGCTTCTATACCAAGGGCCAGCTTCTTACCTGGTCTACCTGGGGGGAGGCAGGGGTCGGCCACGCTCCCTGCCTGCGGCCGCCTAGCGCTTCTA
>NW_028148514.1:12500-17787 GCF_965153285.1 Podarcis tiliguerta
GCCCCTGGCGGCCACACGTGGCAGGCTCAGTCCGCTAGGAGGCTCCGCGGCTACCCGGTCGTGCCGGTCTACCCATGCGCCGGAGCGGCGGTAGACCGTTCCCGCCGCCCGGCCTCTGCTTCTCGGCGACCGGCGGGCGGGCGGGCGGAGGGGACGAAGGCCGGAGGAGAAGGGCAGGCTTCCGGGCGTCCGTCTGGGTCCGGCCCCGGCCCGGTCGTGGGGCGAGGTTGCCGGTGGCCCCGGCCTAGCGGCCGGCAAGCGGGGGTGCCTCGGCCGCCCGTTCTGCGCCTGGGCGAGGCGGCTGGGGCTTTCCGGTCCTCCCCGGTCTACCCGCCGGAGACCCGCCGACCGCCCGGTCTACTCGCGAGGTCCGCTCGGCCTGCGACCGCTGTCCCGCCAGTCTGCCGGCCCTGGAGGCTGGGCCTCGCCGGCCCCCTTCCGAGAAAGGGGGAGCTCCCGGTCTACCCACCGAAAGCCCGGTCTGCTTCTCGCGTCCACGATCACCCCGGTCTCCCGGCCCGGGGCTCCCCTCCGGTCTGCCGGCCGGCCGGAGAGGCTGGGTCTTGCCGGTCTACCTCCGAGGAAGGGAGACTTCCCGGTCGGCCCGACGGAGGCCCGGTGGGCTCCTCGGGTCCACGCTCACGCCTGCCGGGCTGCCTGCCGGGCTGGGGCTTCCAGCTCTACCTCGAGGACAGACGGCTTCCCGCTTTCCCCTGCTTGGGGCTGGAACCGCTGCCCGGTCTACCTGCCGGTCTACCTCCGAGAACGGGAGGCGGACGGAGGCGAGGCGAGAGCGGTTGGAGGAGGGTGCAAAGGCCGGAGAAGGGCAGGCTTCCCGCGGGGCTGTATGGGTCTGGCCGCTGCCCGGTCCAGGGGCGAGGTTGCCGGTGGCCCCGGTCTACCGGCCGGCAAGCGGGGGTGGCTCGGCCGGTCTTCCAGGTGGAAGGAGCGGAAGCGCTGGCCGTTTTCCTGGGGGGCGGCCGGGTCTAGCTCCCCGCCGGAGGAGGGGCCGGCAGCGTGGCCCCTTCTTCCGGCGGCCTCTGGCGGCTCTCCCTCTCCCCCGGTCCACTCCTGGCCAGGGAAGCTGGGACGTGGCGCTCCCCTTCCCAGGACGGAAGGCTTTCCCGGTCTATCTACCGCTGGGAGGTCTGTCCGCTGCCCGGTCCCGCCGGCGGAGGCGGCTGGGGCTTTCCGGCCCTTCCCGGTCTACCCGCCGGAGGCCTGCCGACCGCCCGGTCTACTCGCGAGGGCCCCGGTCCTTCCGCCGGCGGCCGGGCTTGCCACCGGCCGGGGAGGCTGGGCCTCGCCGGCCCCCTTCCGAGAACGGGGGGACTCCCGGTCTACCGACCGTCTGCGTCTCACGTCCCCGGTCACCCCGGTCTGGCCCGGGCGGGCCTGGCAGCGGTCCCCGGTCTCCCGGCCCTGGGCTCTGCTGGCCGTGGAGGCTGAGTCCTGCCGGTCTACCTCCATGGAAGGGAGGCTTCCCGGTCGACCCGCCGGAGGGGCAGGCGACGTTGACCGGTCTCCCGGCCCGGGGCTCCCCTCCGGTCTGCCGGCCGGCCGGGGAGGCTGGGTCTTGCCGGTCTACCTCCGAGGAAGGGAGACTTCCCGGTCGGCCCGACGGAGGCCCGGTGGGCACCTCGCGTCCACGCTCACGCCTGCCTGCCTGCCGGGCTGCCGGGCTGCCTGCCGGGCTGGGGCTTCCAGCTCTACCTCGAGGACAGACGGCTTCCCGGTTTCCCCTGCTTGGGGCTGGAACCGCTGCCCGGTCGACTAGCCGGTCTACCTCCGAGAACCGGAGGCGGACGGAGGCGAGGCGAGAGCGATTGGCGGAGGGCTTTCCGGTCCCTCCCGGTCTACCCGCCGGAGGCCCGCCGACCGCCCGGTCTACTCGTGAGGGCCCCGGTCCTCCCGCCGGCGGCCCCCCCGTTCTCGGAAGGGGGCAGGCCAGGGAGGCTGGGCCTCGCCGGCCCCCTTCAGAGAACAAGGGTCCTCCCGGTCTACCGACCGTCTGCTTCCCACGTCCCCGGTCACCCCGGTCTGGCCCGGGCGGGGCTGGCAGCGGTCACCGGTCTCCCGGCCCTGGGCTCTGCTGGCTGAGGCTGGGTCCTGCCGGTCTACCTCCATGGAAGGGAGGCTTCCCGGTCGACCCGCCGGAGGGGCAGGCGACGTTGCCCGGTCTCCCGGCCCTCGGCTCCCCTCCGGTCTACCGTCCGGGAAGGCTGGGGTTTCCCGGTCTTCCTCCGAGATCGCGGGGGCTTCCCGGTCTACCCACCGGAAAGCGCGGCTCTGCCGGACTACCCGGAGCGCCGCGCGGAACCGCAGGCCGGTCTACTGGGCGCCGGACCTCGGGGAGCCCGGTCTCCCGGCCCTCGGCTCCCCTCCGGTCTACCGTCCGGGAAGGCTGGGGTTTGCCGGTCTTCCTCCGAGATCGCCGGGGCTTCCCGGTCTACCCACCCGAAAGCGCGGCTCTGCCGGACTACCCGGAGCGCCGCGCGGAACCGCAGGCCGGTCTACTGGGCGCCGGACCTCGGGGAGCCCGGTCTCCCGGCCCTCGGCTCCCCTCCGGTCTACCGTCCGGGAAGGCTGGGGTTTGCCGGTCTTCCTCCGAGATCGCCGGGGCTTCCCGGTCTACCCACCCGAAAGCGCGGCTCTGCCGGACTACCCGGAGCGCCCCGCGGAACCGCAGGCCGGTCTACTGGGCGCCGGACCTCGGGGAGCCCGGTCTCCCGGCCCTCGGCTCCCCTCCGGTCTACCGGCAGGGAAGGCTGGGGTTTGCCGGTCTTCCTCCGAGATCGCCGGGGCTTCCCGGTCTACCCACCGGAAAGCGCGGCTCTGCCGGACTACCCGGAGCGCCGCGCGGAACCGCAGGCCGGTCTACTGGGCGCCGGACCTCGGGGAGCCCGGTCTCCCGGCCCTCGGCTCCCCTCCGGTCTACCGGCAGGGAAGGCTGGGGCTTGCCGGTCTTCCTCAGAGATCGTGGGGACTTCCCGGTCTACCCACCGGAAAGCGCGGCTCTGCCGGACTACCCGGAGCACCGCGCGGAACCGCTGGCCGGTCTACTGCGCGCCGGACCTCGGGGAGCCCGGTCTCCCGGCCCTCGGCTCCCCTCCGGTCTACCGTCCGGGAAGGCTGGGGTTTGCCGGTCTTCCTCCGAGATCGTGGGGGCTTCCCGGTCTACCCACCGGAAAGCGCGGCTCTGCCGGACTACCCGGAGCGCCGCGCGGAACCGCAGGCCGGTCTACTGGGCGCCGGACCTCGGGGAGCCCGGTCTCCCGGCCCTCGGCTCCCCTCCGGTCTACCGTCCGGGAAGGCTGGGGTTTGCCGGTCTTCCTCCGAGATCGCCGGGGCTTCCCGGTCTACCCACCCGAAAGCGCGGCTCTGCCGGACTACCCGGAGCGCCGCGCGGAACCGCAGGCCGGTCTACTGGGCGCCGGACCTCGGGGAGCCCGGTCTCCCGGCCCTCGGCTCCCCTCCGGTCTACCGGCAGGGAAGGCTGGGGCTTGCCGGTCTTCCTCCGAGATCGTGGGGACTTCCCGGGCTACCCACCGGAAAGCGCGGCTCTGCCGGACTACCCGGAGCACCGCGCGGAACCGCTGGCCGGTCTACTGCGCGCCGGACCTCGGGGAGCCCGGTCTCCCGGCCCTCGGCTCCCCTCCGGTCTACCGTCCGGGAAGGCTGGGGTTTGCCGGTCTTCCTCCGAGATCGTGGGGGCTTCCCGGTCTACCCACCGGAAAGCGCGGCTCTGCCGGACTACCCGGAGCGCCGCGCGGAACCGCAGGCCGGTCTACTGGGCGCCGGACCTCGGGGAGCCCGGTCTCCCGGCCCTCGGCTCCCCTCCGGTCTACCGGCCGGGAAGGCTGGGGCTTGCCGGTCTACCTCCGAGGTCGGTGGGGGTTTCCGTGTCGGACAATCTGCTCGCCGGGCCCCCGGTCTACCTGCCGGAGAGGCTGCGGCTTGCCGGTCTACTACGGAGGACGGAAGGCTTCCCGGTCTACCTGCCCGTGTCCCCTATGGAGCCTACCCGGTCTACCCGGTCGCTGTAACCCGACGACATCGACAAGGGTGGGTGGGGTTCGGGGCGACAGCTGCCGTAGAACTCGGTGATTTCGTAGACCGCCGCTTGGCGGCAGCACAGCAGGTAGGCGGTGGGGGGGACGGGTGAGCGCGTGCGTGCGTTCGTCCTTGCCGGGAAGGCAAGGGAGAAAAGTCTTGGCGTGCATGCGTTCCTTTGCGGGGGGGGGGGAGCATGCAGAGACACAGGGATACAGAAAGACAAGCACAAAAGCGCTCTCGCGCTCTCACACGCACTTGATTGTGGGGGGGGAGGGAGGGAGGGAGGGAGAGAGAGAGAGAGAGAGAGAGAGGCAGGCAGGCAGGCAGACAGACAGAAACAAAATCTCTCTGTCTCTCGTCTCTCGTCTCTGTCTCTCCTCGCTCTCTCTCGCGCGCTCTCTCTCTCTCTCTCTCTCTCTCTCACACACACACACACACACACACACACACACAAAAGACACAAGCAGTCGTTTGCGGGAGAGGGAGACAGAAGGGCACAAAATTTCTCTGTCTCTCGTCTCTGTCTCTCTCTCTCTCTCTCTCTCTCTCTCTCTCTCTCTCTCTCTCACACACACACACACACACACACACACACACACACACAAACACACACACAAAGACACAAGCAGTCGTTTGCGGGAGAGGGAGACAGAAGGGCACAAAATTTCTCTCACACAATAAGCATACTGTCAGAGCTGGCTCCAGGTCCCAGCTCACAGAGGACCAACGCTAGCCGGTAGTAATGTACAAAAGTCTTTATTGAAGTACAGTTTCCATTTTCAAGCCACAGCGCCCCAGCTCTACGTCTAGGGTTTAGACCGGCGAAGCTCCGTCTGAATCTCCGCCCCCTGTACACCAGTTTAAGACTCTAGCCTTACTCCACCTCTTCCGTCTCTCCTTTCTCCTCTGGGTCCTGCTACCCCCCGGGGTCCCTTCCTTCCTGGATTCTTCCGACGCAGACGTAGACCCCTCTGACTCCTCCCTCTCTCTTCGGCGGGCTTTAGGACCTGGCTCCCTATCCGGGCTGCCAACTGCTGCACCCTCCTGTACATTTGAACTTGGCGCGCGCGCCCAGCCTTCAACCTTCCTCTCGACCGTTTCCTCGCTCCCCGATGGAGGCGTGGCCAATCCTGCCTCATGTCCTCCAGCTGGCAGCGCGCCGCCTGATCCCGATGCCTGGGACTCCTCCCCCCTACTGCACTCTGGTGTGGACGCTGGTCCGGATTTCCAA
>NW_028148513.1:0-17537 GCF_965153285.1 Podarcis tiliguerta
CCATTATCCTTGTCTCTTTGGCGTGCTTTAATTCCATTAGCTGTATTTAATTCTTATTTTGTCCTTTGACTGTTTCCTCTGTGTAATAATTATTAATTTTATTTTAATTTTCCCTCTCTCCTTCTAAAATTTTTACCCTTCATTCCCTTAGTCTTTTAATTTTCCCCTATCCCCCCCCCCCCGTAGCTTACCTTAACGTTCAGAGGCACTAGGCCTCTGCGAAGTGCGGCCAGCCGCAGGGGCGCAGCTGCCTGGGCCTGGTTCCTGGTTGGACGAAGGGCCTTTTTTCGGCAGTGCCTGGTGCCGCGCCGCAGCGGGGGGTGCTGGGCCTTCTTAGGCTTTCCCGAGCCCCCCCCCCCGCCGATTTCCGAGGCCGGATTCGGCCTCCTTTTGTCCTTGGCGGCCCTCCCTGCGAAGCGGAGAGGCCTGGTGTCTGGCAGGGCTGCAGGGAGGCAGGCGCGGCCTAACTGGGGCCTGGGTGCAGGCCCATTGTGTTCAGCCGCCTTTCCCTGCTGCGTTTTGGCGGGAACGCCATTTTCCAGGCTTAAATTGCTCATGCAGGCCATCTAGTGGCCATTCTGAGGCACTGCAGCCTGTTTCTTTATTTTCTTTATTCTTTATTTCCTTATTATTTCTTTATTTAGGCTCGCAATTGCTGCCATCTGGTGGCCGTTCTGAGCATTGCAGCCTCCCTGATTTAATTATAAAGAAATACTTTAGACTGTTAATTGCTGCCACTTTGTGGACATTCTGTGCATTGCAGCCTGTTGTTTTATTTTAGTACAGGGAAGCTAATTTGCTGCCAGCTAGTGGCCAATAAAGGAAAAGGCACTTTCTGGTTAATTGTATGCTCCTTAATTGAGTAGCTTACTGTTTTATTTTGGTTCATTTTGTGATCGCCAGGTATCTGGGGTGCATTAACTTATTTTCTCATATTGATATTTCTCTTTTTTGGTAGCCATCATATCTCCGAAGAGAGACATCTTGGATGTCGCATATTTCAAGTCGTGTTCTTTGGTGTAAATGCACATTGATCCAGAAATCGCACAGTGTATGTAATGAGACCAACATAACAAAAGACCGTCTTTTCTCTTTCATATGCATAGAAAGAAGACGAATAAGCTTTGATTGGGCTTATTTCAATTCTCATGGTGTTTTTTGGGTGTGCACCAGAATCGCCCTCAACCCAAGCAAAAAGGTGTTTCGGGTTCCATCTACATAAAACGAAGAGGATAAAGATGATAAAGCTCTGATTGGGCTTATTTCCAATTATTGTTGTCACCCAAAAATCGCAGTTAAATGTTTGTTATCAGCCCAAATTAAGCATAGTTGTTTTGGTTTCAGCTTTGATTGTTCATTCGGTGTTCATTCACCCACAAATAGCAAAGTGAAGTGTAATCAGTATAAACAAGGCAAAAGAGGTTGTTTTGGGTTCCAACTACGTAGAAAGAAGAAGCTTGGATTTCGCTTATTTCAAGTTGTGTTCTTTGGTGAAAATGCACATTCACCCAGAAATCGCAATTTATGTAATGAGACCAAAATAACAAAACACCGTCTTTTCACTTCCCTATGCATAGAAAGAAGACGACTAAGCTTTGATTGGACTCATTTCAAATTGGTGTTTTCGGGGTTACAATGCACATTCACCCAAAAATCGCAGAGTGAAATGTTTCTTATGAGCCCAAATTAAACATAGGTGTCTGGGTTCCATCTCAATAAAAAGAGGACGAATAGGCTTTGATTGTTCTTTCGTTGTTCATTCACCCACAAATTGCAAAGCGAAGTTTAATCAGCCCAAACAAAGCAAAACAGGTTGTTTTGCGTTCCAGCTACATAGAAAGAGAAATCTTGGATTTCGCTTATTTCATGCCGTGTGCTTTGGTGTTAATGCACATTGACCCAGAAATCGCCAAGTGTGTGTAATGAGACCAAAATAACACAACACTGTAATTCGCTTCCATATGCGTAGAAAGGAGACGAATAAGCTTTGATTGTGCTTATTTCAATTCGCATGGTGTTTCTTGGGTGGCGTCGTGTTCTTTGTTGTTAATGCACCAAATCGATCAGAAATCGTAATGTGTGTATTGAGACCAAAGCAAAAAGGTGTTTTGGGTTCCACCTACATAAAAAGAATATGATAACGCTCTGATTGGGCTGATTTCAAATTTTGGGTTTAAAATGCACATTCACCCAAAAATCGCAGTGACATGTTTGTTATCAGCCTAAATCAAGCATAGTTTTTTTGGTTCCATCTCAATAGAAAACTGTCTTTTCGATTCCATATGGGTAGAAAGAAGACGAATAAGCGTTAATTGTGCTTATTTCAATTCGCATGGTGTTTTTTGGGTGTGCACCAGAATCACCCCAAGCAAAGCAAAAAGGTATTTTGGGTTCCATCTACACAAATAGAAGATGGAGGATAATGCTCTGATTGGGCTGATTTCTAATTGATGTTTTTGGGGTGAGAATGCACAGTCACCCAAAAATTGCATTGACATGTTTGTTAGCAGCCCAAATCAACCATAGGTTTTTGGTTCCATCTCAATAAAAAGAGGACGAATAGGCTTTGATTGTTCTTTCGTTGTTCATTCACCCACAAATTGCAAAGCGAAGTTTAATCAGCCCAAACAAAGCAAAACAGGTTGTTGTGCGTTCCAGCTACATAGAAAGAGAAATCTTGGATTTCGCTTATTTCATGCCGTGTGCTTTGGTGTTAATGCACATTGACCCAGAAATCGCCAAGTGTGTGTAATGAGACCAAAATAACACAACACTGTAATTCGCTTCCATATGCGTAGAAAGGAGATGAATAAGCTTTGATTGTGCTTATTTCAATTCGCATGGTGTTTCTTGGGTGGCGTCGTGTTCTTTGTTGTTAATGCACCAAATCGATCAGAAATCGTAATGTGTGTATTGAGACCAAAGCAAAAAGGTGTTTTGGGTTCCACCTACATAAAAAGAAGATGATAACGCTCTGATTGGGCTGATTTCAAATTTTGGGTTTAGAATGCACATTCACCCAAAAATCACAGTGACATGTTTGTTATCAGCCCAAATCAAGCATAGGTGTTTTGGTTCCATCTCAATAGAAAACTGTCTTTTCGATTCCATATGGGTAGAAAGAAGACGAATAAGCTTTAATTGTGCTTATTTCAATTCGCATGGTGTTTTTTGGGTGTGCACCCCAACGAAAGCAAAAAGCTACTTTGGATTCCATCTAAATGAAAAGAAGATGATAACACTCTGATTGGGCAGATTTCAAATTGGTGTTGACATGTTTGTTTTCAGCCCAAATAAAGCATAGGTGTTTTGGTTCCATCGCAAAAGAAAGCTTGGTTTGTTCTTTCGGTTTTCATTCACTCACAAATAGCAAAGCGAATTGTAATAAGCTTAAAAAAAGCCAAACAGGTTGTTTGGGGTTCCAGCTACATAGAAAGAGGAATCTTGGATTTCGCTTATTTCATGTCGTGTTCTTTGGTGTTAATGCACATTGACCCAGAAATCGCAAAGTGTGTGTAATGAGACCAAAATAACACAACACTGTCTTTTCGCTTCCATATGCGTAGAAAGAAGACGAATAAACTTTGATTGTGCTTATTTCAATTCGCATGGTGTTTTTGGGTGTCGTCGTGTTCTTTGTTGTTAATGCACCAAATCGATCAGAAATCGTAATGTGTGTATTGAGACCAAAGCAAAAAGGTGTTTTGGGTTCCACCTACATAAAAAGAAGATGATAATGCTCGGATTGGTCTGATTTCAAATTTTGGGTTTAAAATGCACATTCACCCAAAAATCGCAGTGACATGTTTGTTATCAGCCTAAATCAAGCATAGGTTTTTTGGTTCCATCTCAATAGAAAACTGTCTTTTCGATTCCATATGGGTAGAAAGAAGACGAATAAGCTTTAATTGTGCTTATTTCAATTCGCATGGTGTTTTTTGGGTGTGCACCAGAATCACCCCAAGCAAAGCAAAAAGGTATTTTGGGTTCCATCTACACAAATAGAAGATGGAGGATAATGCTCTGATTGGGCTGATTTCTAATTGATGTTTTTGGGGTGAGAATGCACAGTCACCCAAAAATTGCATTGACATGTTTGTTAGCAGCCCAAATCAACCATAGGTTTTTGGTTCCATCTCAATAGAAAGAGGACGAATAAGCTTGGACTGTTCTTTCGGTGTTCATTCACTCACAAATAGCAAAGAGAATCGTAATAAGCTTAAACAAAGCCAAACAGGTTGTTTTGGGTTCCAGCTACATAGAAAGAGGAATCTTGGATTTCGCTTATTTCATGTCGTGTTCTTTGGTGTTAATGCACATTGACCCAGAAATCGCAAGGTGTGTGTATTGAGACCAAAACAACACAACACAGTCTTTTCGCTTCCATATGCGTAGAAAGGAGACGAATAAGCTTTGATTGTGCTTATTTCAATTCGCATGGTGTTTTTTGGGTGTCGTCGTGTTCTTTGTTGTTAAGGCACCAAATCGATCAGAAATCGTAATGTGTCTATTGAGACCAAAGCAAAAAGGTGTTTTGGGTTCCACCTACGTAAAAAGAAGATGATAACGATCTGATTGGGCTTATTTCCATTTATTGTTGTCACCCAAAAATCGCAGTGACATACATGTTTGTTATCAGCCCAAATCAAGCATAGTTGTTTTGGTTTCATCTCAATAAGCTTTGATTATTCTTTCGGTGTTCATTCACCCACAAATAGCAAAGTGAAGTGTAATCAGTATAAACAAGGCAAAAGAGGTTGTTTTGGGTTCCAACTACGTAGAAAGAAGAAGCTTGGATTTCGCTTGTTCTCTGGTGAAAATGCACATTCACCCAGAAATCGCAATTTATGTAGTTGGGACGAAGTTAATGTTGCCATTCATTGATTGACAGCCATAAATACTAAAACTCCTTGCACGAGGCGAGGGCTTCCTCTTTTCGCCCATGCATTGGATTGATCACAGTGAAGGAAGATGGTTGTGTTTTTCTACTAATTACCCATTATCCTTGTCTCTTTGGCGTGCTTTAATTCCATTAGCTGTATTTAATTCTTATTTTGTCCTTTGACTGTTTCCTCTGTGTAATAATTATTAATTTTATTTTAATTTTCCCTCTCTCCTTCTAAAATTTTTACCCTTCATTCCCTTAGTCTTTTAATTTTCCCCTATCCCCCCCCCCGTAGCTTACCTTAACATTCAGAGGCACTAGGCCTCTGCGAAGTGCGGCCAGCCGCAGGGGCGCAGCTGCCTGGGCCTGGTTCCTGGGTGGACGAAGGGCCTTTTTTCGGCAGCGGGGGGGTGCCTCCTCCCTGCTGGGCCTTCTTAGGCTTTCCGGACCCCCCCCCCCCGCCGATTTCCGAGGCCGGATTCGGCCTTCTTTTGTCCTTGGCGGCCCTCCCTGCGAAGCGGAGAGGCCTGGTGTCTGGCAGGGCTGCAGGGAGGCAGGCGCGGACTAACTGGGGCCTGGGTGCAGGCCCATTGCGTTCAGCCGCCTTTCCCTGCTGCGTTTTGGCGGGAACGCCATTTTCCAGGCTTAAATTGCTCATGCAGGCCATCTAGTGGCCATTCTGAGGCACTGCAGCCCGTTTTATTATTTCTTTATTTAGGCTCGCAATTGCTGCCATCTGGTGGCCGTTCTGAGCATTGCAGCCTCCCTGATTTAATTATAAAGAAATACTTTAGACTGTTAATTGCTGCCACTTTGTGGACATTCTGTGCATTGCAGCCTGTTGTTTTATTTTAGTACAGGGAAGCTAATTTGCTGCCAGCTAGTGGCCAATAAAGGAAAAGGCACTTTCTGGTTAATTGTATGCTCCTTAATTACTGTTTTATTTTGGTTCATTTTGTGATCGCCAGGTATCTGGGGTGCATTTACTTATTTTCTCATATTGATATTTCTCTTTTTTGGTAGCCATCATATCTCCGAAGAGAGACATCTTGGATGTCGCATATTTCAAGTCGTGTTCTTTGGTGTAAATGCACATTGATCCAGAAATCGCACAGTGTATGTAATGAGACCAACATAACAAAAGACCGTCTTTTCTCTTTCATATGCATAGAAAGAAGACGAATAAGCTTTGATTGGGCTTATTTCAATTCTCATGGTGTTTTTTGGGTGTGCACCAGAATCGCCCTCAACCCAAGCAAAAAGGTGTTTCGGGTTCCATCTACATAAAACGAAGAGGATAAAGATGATAAAGCTCTGATTGGGCTTATTTCCAATTATTGTTGTCACCCAAAAATCGCAGTTAAATGTTTGTTATCAGCCCAAATTAAGCATAGTTGTTTTGGTTTCAGCTTTGATTGTTCATTCGGTGTTCATTCACCCACAAATAGCAAAGTGAAGTGTAATCAGTATAAACAAGGCAAAAGAGGTTGTTTTGGGTTCCAACTACGTAGAAAGAAGAAGCTTGGATTTCGCTTATGTCAGAGCTGGCTCCGGGTCCCAGCTCACCAAGGACCAACGCTAGCCGGTAGTACAGTATCAAAGTCTTTATTGAAGAATAGTCTCCATTTACAAATCTCAGCGTCCCAGCTCTACGTCTGAGCTTTAGACCGGCGAAGCTCTATCTGGATCTCCGCCCCCTGTGCACCAGCTTAAAACTCTAATCTTACTCCACCTCCTCCTTCTCTCTCTCTTCCTCTGGGTCTTACTACCCCCCGGGGTCTCTTCCCTCCTGGACTCTTCTGACGCAGAGCTGGACCCCTCTGACTCCTCCCCCTCTCTTCGGCGTGCTTTAGGACCTGGCTCCCTACCCGGGCTGCCCACCTTGCCGCCCTCCTGTACATTTGAACTTGGCGCGCGCGCGTGTTTAACTTTCCTGATGACCGTTTCCTCGCTCCCTGACGAGGGTGTGGCCACTCCTGCTTCACGCTCTCCCTCTGCCTGCGCGCTCCTTGATCCCGATGCCTTGGACTCCTCCCCCCTACTGCACTCTGGGGGGGAAGCTGGTCCGGATTTCCAGCTGTTACTCTCTGAGTCCCCTCTGGCCCCTTCTTCCCGAGGTGTCCCCCTTGCCCTGACCATGGGGGCCCCTTTCTGTGAATCCTCCGAGTCACTGGAGAGACTCAGAGACCTCGGACTACTGTCGCCGCTGACATTTCCTTCCGACTCCTCCCCCTCGCTCTCCGTTTCTTCCCTCTCCTGTGACTCTGCTCCTGAACCCCTGACATCCATCCCCCCCTCGAAGCCCCCCCTTCCCCCCTCCCCTTCCTCCGGCGGGGGTGCTGGGTGCTCCGTCGTTGTGGGGGTGAATGGTGGATACAGTTCGTCCCCCGTGGCGTGCATCCAGTTAGAGAAATCCGGCTCGTCCTCCATGTCTTCGCCGACCTCGTTCTCCTCTGCTTCCATCTCCGTGCCGCCATGCTCGAACCCAACGTCCTCCCCCATCACGTCCATGTCCCTCTCACCCTCGTTCCCCTCTGGGTCCGTTCCCTGCCAAGGGCCCCTCAGCCACCTCTCCTCTCCTCGATTGTCCCACCAAAACGAGCGGTCTGAGGCAAACCCCGAGGGCGAGCCCTCCGGTGAACGTGTTTCTAATGCTGGTTCTTCGTCCGATGTGAATCCCTGGAACGTGCTGGTAGAAAGCGTGGGTGTGAAAAGCCAGTCGTCGAAATACTCGGCTGGCATGGGCCTGTGTGGGAACAAGGCATGAAACTCCTCCTTGAGGAGAGGCTCGTCCAGGGCATAGTCCGGCACCCAACTGTTGGCGCTGGCCGGGGTACCTTCCCTTGCGAGAAAATATTCTACTCCCTCCTCCCCCCATCTCGAGTCCAAAATCTCTGTGACCTGGTTGATGGGTTCTCTTCTTGGCGACTCCCTCCTTGGGGGGGCCTCCCTATACGGGTCTGGTGCCGTGCCCTGCGCCTGAAATCGGTGAGGTGCTTTGTAGGGCGTGAGCACCGACCTATGGAATACTGGGTGCATTCTGGATCCTTCCGGAAGTGTCAACCGGAAGGCCACCGGATTGATCTGTGCTTCAACTCGGTAAGGTCCTAGTTGCTTATGTCCGAGTTTCTTCTTAGCTAAAGATCTGGTCGGCACTGCGTGGGCCGCTAACCACACCCAGTCTCCCACCTGTATGTCTTCACCAACCCTCCTGTGCTTGTCAGCCTGCAGTTTGTATGCGTGCTTTGCAAGCTCTAATTGCCTCCTAAGCTGATCGTGGACTTCCTGCAATTCCGCCGCCAAGACTTCCGCTGCCTGTGGCTCCCCCTCCCCCAGTTTCTCTAATCCCGGGAAGGTTCTGGGATGCCTCCCGTTGTTGGCGAAGAACGGCGTCACCCCTGTGGACACGTGCTTCGTGTTGTTGTAAGCGAACTCAGCGAGTGGCAGGTAGTCCACCCATGTCGTCGGCTGTTGATTTGCATAGCATCTCAGGTACTGCTGCATGATGGCGTTGACGCGCTCCGCTTGTCCGTTGGTCTGCGGGTGTCTCGCCGACGCTAGGTTGATCTTGACGTTCAGGAAACCCATCAGCTTCTGCCAGAAGCTCGAAATGAACTGGCGCCCCCTGTCGGACAAGATAGACCGTGGCAGTCCGTGCACCCTGAAGACGTGGTCTATGAACAGTTTGGCGGTCTGTTCTGCCGTGGCCACCTTCGCGCACGGAATGAAGTGGGCCATTTTAGTGAACATGTCCACCACCACTAGCACTGCCGTTTTACCCCTCGAGCTGGGTAAATCCGTGACAAAGTCCAGTGCCACCCTCTCCCACGGTTCGCTCGGGGTCTGCAGCGGTTCGAGCAGTCCTGCCGGAGGTTTGTGCACTGACTTGGCCCTTTGGCAAGTGTCGCACCTCGAGACGTACTCCGCGACTTCCCCCCTCATCTTGGGCCACCAGAAATCTCTGGCAACGAGTTCCGCCGTCTTCTCCTTGCCGAAGTGCCCGGCGGTTGGCGCGTCGTGCAACTGCTGCAGTACTTTCGCGCGGAGCTCATCTCCCGGTACATAGAGTGCTCCTCTGCGGATGAGCAATCCGTCCCTTATTTGGAACTCGTCGTTTTTCACCGTGCCCTTGCGCACCTCCTCCATCTTGGCTAGAGCGAAGGAGTCCTCCTGCAGTGCTCGACGGACCGCTTCCAGGTCCACGGTTGCGGAAGCGCACGCCCACGCTTTCTGGGCGAAAATGTGCTTGGCCGCTGCTGGCGCCGCTTCTTCGAGGTATTGCGGCTTTCTGGACAGTGCATCTGCCATGATGTTGTTGTCGCCTGGGATGTATTCTATCCTGAAGTCGAAATCCGCAAAGAACTCCGCCCATCTGATGTGCCGCTGGTTCAGGAACCTTGCCGTGCGCCAGTACTCCAAGTTCTTATGATCCGTGCGAACCTGCACAGTGTGTTTGGCCCCGATGAGGAAGTGCCGCCACGCCTTGAATGCTGCATGAATGGCCAGCAACTCCCTGTCCCAGATGGTGTAGTTCTGCTCTGACTTGCTGAGCTTCCTAGAGTAGAAGGCACACGGTCTCCAGTCCCCATGCGGGTCCTCCTGCAACAGTACGGCGCCCACGGCTCTGTCTGAGGCGTCCGTCTCAACCCTCAGCGGTTTGCTGGGATTCACATGCAGTAGCTGCCCTTCGGACGAGAAGAGACGCTTGAGGTTCTGGAAGGACTGCTCCGCTTGCTCCGTCCAGATGAACTTCTTCTTCTTGGAGCTGAGCGTGTCGGTAATGGCCGCTGTCTGCATCGCGAACCCCTTGATGAATTTGCGGTAAAAGTTGGCGAACCCCACAAACCGCTGGACCTCCTTCCGATTGCGCGGGCTCTTCCAATCCAACACCGCGCGAACCTTGGCGCTGTCCATGGCGAGCCCCTTGTCCGACAGCTTGTAGCCCAGGAAATCCACCTCCTTCCTGTCGAACTGGCACTTCTCCAGCTTTGCGTACAGCCGATGCTCCTGCAGTCGCTGCAGAACCTCCTTGACGTCCCCCTCGTGGGTCTCCTCAGATTCTGAGAATATCAGGATGTCGTCCAAGAAGCAGACGCATTTCTTGTAGAGAAGACCCGCCAGGACGTGATGCATGAACGCTTGAAAACAGTGGGCGCCATTTTGTAAACCGAAGGGCATAACTCTATATTCATATGTGCCCAGGGGCGTGAACATGGCAGTCTTCCACTCGTCCCCCTCCCGTATGCGGATCAGGTTGTACGCCCCTCTCAGATCCAACTTTGTAAAAACGCGTCCTTTCCTCACCGTTGCAAGCAGGTCATCTATTTTGGGCATTGGAAAGGCTGTGGGCTTGGTCTTTGAATTTAAGAGCCTGAAATCCACTACAAGTCTTTTTTGGGGCGTGTCCTTTTTCTTCACAAAGAATACAGGACTGCCCCCCGCTGCTTTCGACTCCCGGATGAAACCGCGCTTTAAGTTGAGGTCTATGAACTCCTTGAGCTCCTGCAGCTCGTCTTCAGACATGGAATACAGTTTCCCGGCTGGCAGCGTCGCCCCTGGCAGGAGGTCAATCTGGCAGTCATAGGGCCTGTGGGGAGGCAGCTTGTCTGCTTCCTTCTCGCAGAAAACCTCCAAAAACGCTGCGTACTTGCGTGGCACTGCTTGCAGCGTGCTCAATTGTAGCTGCGTGTCTTCCCCTCCTTCTTCTTGGCTACGAAGAATGCAATGTTCCGCGCAATAGGAGGAACCGAAGGTCAATTGGCGTTGGTACCACGCCAATGCTGGACTGTGCCTGTGCAGCCAACTCATGCCCAAGACTACCGGCGTGCCTGACAGTTTGGTGACGTTGAAGCTGATGACCTCTTGGTGATTTCCAATCCGCATCACCATTGGTTGCGTTTGTTGCACCACTTGCCCCCCTAGCAAGTCCCTGCCATCCACTGTGACAACCTTCAGGGGCAGTGTGGCTGGCAGCAGTGGTATATTGTGCTGCTGAATAAAATCCAGTCCTATAAAGTCGGCGTTGCTGCCGGAGTCAATGGTGATCGGCACTTCCAGAGTGCTTCCGTTGGGCAGTTGGAGAGACGCTGTAAGCTGCACCACTGGTTTGGGTGGGAGGGGGTCTGTGGGCTGCAAAATCCCTGGGGATTGTTTCATTGATTTGTCTGGCTGGACCCCAGTACCTCTTCCTCCAGCCAGACTCTGTCGTTTCCCTGCTGCGTTGCTTCTGTCACTGTTGCTGATGCTGCAGTGTGCTTGTGGAGCCTCTGGGGACACTCTTTCGCCATGTGTTGAGCACTGTCGCAGATGTAGCACTTCCTGTTCCCTCTAGGAGGCTTCGTCTTGACTGCTCCCGGCGTCAGGGCTCTGGTAGCTGACTGAGCCCTGGCACCTCCGAGCTCCATCGGTTCCTCTCCCCCTCCCTGCGAGGGCGTGGACTGCGCACGCGCTGCTTCTTTGGGATAGAAGGGAGGTGCTCTGGCTGGTGCCCTTCCCCAACGTCCTTCTTCTCTGTTGCAAGGACGTTCCTCCAGATGCACCCCGATCTCCAGAGCCCTCTGGACCACTTCCTGGGTGCTCCTTGGTCTCTCCCCCCTTCCAATCTCGGCTTTTACTTCTGTATTCAAGCCCTCCCAAAAGAGATCTCTCACTGGCGCAGAAGCTTTGTCCCATCCCAGTGCATGAACCAGTGCGAAGAAACGCGTATGGTACTGACGCACGCTGGCTTTGCCTTGCTTAAGTCCATGTATGTCTCTCCTGGCAATATCAACGTCTATCTTTGATAAAAAACACGAGTCCATAGCTTTAATGAAAGCCTTCGCGTCTTGGAGCGCCGGATCATTGTCCCTCCATAAATTTCTCAGCCACGTTTTGGCTTCACCATGCAAATGGGATAGGATAAACCCCACTTTCTCTCTTTCATCTCTAAAGTCTTTGTCAAGCAGATCCAGCGCAAACAACAGGTCTGCTCTAAAGTTGGGGTACTGCTGTAAACTCCCGTCAAAATGGGATACAAGGCTGCCTCCCCTCTTTCCCAATCCAATGCCCTCTGCTTTGGATCCAGGTGGCCCCTGTTTGGAAATCACGTCCAATCTTACTTGGAGATCCCGGTAGGCGCTACTCATTTCCTCCTCTCTTTTTCTGGATGCAATTACCTCCGTGCTGAGTCGTGTCACAGCTTCTTGCAGGGCGGATATCTGCTCTTCCGTCGTCATCTTGCCTGAGTTCTGTGAGCTCTTGAAGCACCCCTCCTCTGCCCTCGCTGCGTCAACTCACGTGGCGAGGTTCTTGGTGCCAAAACTTTAAGAAGAGAGATAGAGCTTACTGTCAGAGCTGGCTCCGGGTCCCAGCTCACCAAGGACCAACGCTAGCCGGTAGTACAGTATCAAAGTCTTTATTGAAGAATAGTCTCCATTTACAAATCTCAGCGTCCCAGCTCTACGTCTGAGCTTTAGACCGGCGAAGCTCTATCTGGATCTCCGCCCCCTGTGCACCAGCTTAAAACTCTAATCTTACTCCACCTCCTCCTTCTCTCTCTCTTCCTCTGGGTCTTACTACCCCCCGGGGTCTCTTCCCTCCTGGACTCTTCTGACGCAGAGCTGGACCCCTCTGACTCCTCCCCCTCTCTTCGGCGTGCTTTAGGACCTGGCTCCCTACCCGGGCTGCCCACCTTGCCGCCCTCCTGTACATTTGAACTTGGCGCGCGCGCGTGTTTAACTTTCCTGATGACCGTTTCCTCGCTCCCTGACGAGGGTGTGGCCACTCCTGCTTCACGCTCTCCCTCTGCCTGCGCGCTCCTTGATCCCGATGCCTTGGACTCCTCCCCCCTACTGCACTCTGGGGGGGAAGCTGGTCCGGATTTCCAGCTGTTACTCTCTGAGTCCCCTCTGGCCCCTTCTTCCCGAGGTGTCCCCCTTGCCCTGACCATGGGGGCCCCTTTCTGTGAATCCTCCGAGTCACTGGAGAGACTCAGAGACCTCGGACTACTGTCGCCGCTGACATTTCCTTCCGACTCCTCCCCCTCGCTCTCCGTTTCTTCCCTCTCCTGTGACTCTGCTCCTGAACCCCTGACAGCTTATTTCAAGTTGTGTTCTTTGGTGAAAATGCACATTCACCCAGAAATCGCAATTTATGTAATGAGACCAAAATAACAAAACACCGTCTTTTCACTTCCCTATGCATAGAAAGAAGACGACTAAGCTTTGATTGGACTCATTTCAAATTGGTGTTTTCGGGGTTACAATGCACATTCACCCAAAAATCGCAGAGTGAAATGTTTCTTATGAGCCCAAATTAAACATAGGTGTCTGGGTTCCATCTCAATAAAAAGAGGACGAATAGGCTTTGATTGTTCTTTCGTTGTTCATTCACCCACAAATTGCAAAGCGAAGTTTAATCAGCCCAAACAAAGCAAAACAGGTTGTTTTGCGTTCCAGCTACATAGAAAGAGAAATCTTGGATTTCGCTTATTTCATGCCGTGTGCTTTGGTGTTAATGCACATTGACCCAGAAATCGCCAAGTGTGTGTAATGAGACCAAAATAACACAACACTGTAATTCGCTTCCATATGCGTAGAAAGGAGACGAATAAGCTTTGATTGTGCTTATTTCAATTCGCATGGTGTTTCTTGGGTGGCGTCGTGTTCTTTGTTGTTAATGCACCAAATCGATCAGAAATCGTAATGTGTGTATTGAGACCAAAGCAAAAAGGTGTTTTGGGTTCCACCTACATAAAAAGAATATGATAACGCTCTGATTGGGCTGATTTCAAATTTTGGGTTTAAAATGCACATTCACCCAAAAATCGCAGTGACATGTTTGTTATCAGCCTAAATCAAGCATAGTTTTTTTGGTTCCATCTCAATAGAAAACTGTCTTTTCGATTCCATATGGGTAGAAAGAAGACGAATAAGCGTTAATTGTGCTTATTTCAATTCGCATGGTGTTTTTTGGGTGTGCACCAGAATCACCCCAAGCAAAGCAAAAAGGTATTTTGGGTTCCATCTACACAAATAGAAGATGGAGGATAATGCTCTGATTGGGCTGATTTCTAATTGATGTTTTTGGGGTGAGAATGCACAGTCACCCAAAAATTGCATTGACATGTTTGTTAGCAGCCCAAATCAACCATAGGTTTTTGGTTCCATCTCAATAAAAAGAGGACGAATAGGCTTTGATTGTTCTTTCGTTGTTCATTCACCCACAAATTGCAAAGCGAAGTTTAATCAGCCCAAACAAAGCAAAACAGGTTGTTGTGCGTTCCAGCTACATAGAAAGAGAAATCTTGGATTTCGCTTATTTCATGCCGTGTGCTTTGGTGTTAATGCACATTGACCCAGAAATCGCCAAGTGTGTGTAATGAGACCAAAATAACACAACACTGTAATTCGCTTCCATATGCGTAGAAAGGAGATGAATAAGCTTTGATTGTGCTTATTTCAATTCGCATGGTGTTTCTTGGGTGGCGTCGTGTTCTTTGTTGTTAATGCACCAAATCGATCAGAAATCGTAATGTGTGTATTGAGACCAAAGCAAAAAGGTGTTTTGGGTTCCACCTACATAAAAAGAAGATGATAACGCTCTGATTGGGCTGATTTCAAATTTTGGGTTTAGAATGCACATTCACCCAAAAATCACAGTGACATGTTTGTTATCAGCCCAAATCAAGCATAGGTGTTTTGGTTCCATCTCAATAGAAAACTGTCTTTTCGATTCCATATGGGTAGAAAGAAGACGAATAAGCTTTAATTGTGCTTATTTCAATTCGCATGGTGTTTTTTGGGTGTGCACCCCAACGAAAGCAAAAAGCTACTTTGGATTCCATCTAAATGAAAAGAAGATGATAACACTCTGATTGGGCAGATTTCAAATTGGTGTTGACATGTTTGTTTTCAGCCCAAATAAAGCATAGGTGTTTTGGTTCCATCGCAAAAGAAAGCTTGGTTTGTTCTTTCGGTTTTCATTCACTCACAAATAGCAAAGCGAATTGTAATAAGCTTAAAAAAAGCCAAACAGGTTGTTTGGGGTTCCAGCTACATAGAAAGAGGAATCTTGGATTTCGCTTATTTCATGTCGTGTTCTTTGGTGTTAATGCACATTGACCCAGAAATCGCAAAGTGTGTGTAATGAGACCAAAATAACACAACACTGTCTTTTCGCTTCCATATGCGTAGAAAGAAGACGAATAAACTTTGATTGTGCTTATTTCAATTCGCATGGTGTTTTTGGGTGTCGTCGTGTTCTTTGTTGTTAATGCACCAAATCGATCAGAAATCGTAATGTGTGTATTGAGACCAAAGCAAAAAGGTGTTTTGGGTTCCACCTACATAAAAAGAAGATGATAATGCTCGGATTGGTCTGATTTCAAATTTTGGGTTTAAAATGCACATTCACCCAAAAATCGCAGTGACATGTTTGTTATCAGCCTAAATCAAGCATAGGTTTTTTGGTTCCATCTCAATAGAAAACTGTCTTTTCGATTCCATATGGGTAGAAAGAAGACGAATAAGCTTTAATTGTGCTTATTTCAATTCGCATGGTGTTTTTTGGGTGTGCACCAGAATCACCCCAAGCAAAGCAAAAAGGTATTTTGGGTTCCATCTACACAAATAGAAGATGGAGGATAATGCTCTGATTGGGCTGATTTCTAATTGATGTTTTTGGGGTGAGAATGCACAGTCACCCAAAAATTGCATTGACATGTTTGTTAGCAGCCCAAATCAACCATAGGTTTTTGGTTCCATCTCAATAGAAAGAGGACGAATAAGCTTGGACTGTTCTTTCGGTGTTCATTCACTCACAAATAGCAAAGAGAATCGTAATAAGCTTAAACAAAGCCAAACAGGTTGTTTTGGGTTCCAGCTACATAGAAAGAGGAATCTTGGATTTCGCTTATTTCATGTCGTGTTCTTTGGTGTTAATGCACATTGACCCAGAAATCGCAAGGTGTGTGTATTGAGACCAAAACAACACAACACAGTCTTTTCGCTTCCATATGCGTAGAAAGGAGACGAATAAGCTTTGATTGTGCTTATTTCAATTCGCATGGTGTTTTTTGGGTGTCGTCGTGTTCTTTGTTGTTAAGGCACCAAATCGATCAGAAATCGTAATGTGTCTATTGAGACCAAAGCAAAAAGGTGTTTTGGGTTCCACCTACGTAAAAAGAAGATGATAACGATCTGATTGGGCTTATTTCCATTTATTGTTGTCACCCAAAAATCGCAGTGACATACATGTTTGTTATCAGCCCAAATCAAGCATAGTTGTTTTGGTTTCATCTCAATAAGCTTTGATTATTCTTTCGGTGTTCATTCACCCACAAATAGCAAAGTGAAGTGTAATCAGTATAAACAAGGCAAAAGAGGTTGTTTTGGGTTCCAACTACGTAGAAAGAAGAAGCTTGGATTTCGCTTGTTCTCTGGTGAAAATGCACATTCACCCAGAAATCGCAATTTATGTAGTTGGGACGAAGTTAATGTTGCCATTCATTGATTGACAGCCATAAATACTAAAACTCCTTGCACGAGGCGAGGGCTTCCTCTTTTCGCCCATGCATTGGATTGATCACAGTGAAGGAAGATGGTTGTGTTTTTCTACTAATTACCCATTATCCTTGTCTCTTTGGCGTGCTTTAATTCCATTAGCTGTATTTAATTCTTATTTTGTCCTTTGACTGTTTCCTCTGTGTAATAATTATTAATTTTATTTTAATTTTCCCTCTCTCCTTCTAAAATTTTTACCCTTCATTCCCTTAGTCTTTTAATTTTCCCCTATCCCCCCCCCCGTAGCTTACCTTAACATTCAGAGGCACTAGGCCTCTGCGAAGTGCGGCCAGCCGCAGGGGCGCAGCTGCCTGGGCCTGGTTCCTGGGTGGACGAAGGGCCTTTTTTCGGCAGCGGGGGGGTGCCTCCTCCCTGCTGGGCCTTCTTAGGCTTTCCGGACCCCCCCCCCCCGCCGATTTCCGAGGCCGGATTCGGCCTTCTTTTGTCCTTGGCGGCCCTCCCTGCGAAGCGGAGAGGCCTGGTGTCTGGCAGGGCTGCAGGGAGGCAGGCGCGGACTAACTGGGGCCTGGGTGCAGGCCCATTGTGTTCAGCCGCCTTTCCCTGCTGCGTTTTGGCGGGAACGCCATTTTCCAGGCTTAAATTGCTCATGCAGGCCATCTAGTGGCCATTCTGAGGCACTGCAGCCTGTTTTATTATTTCTTTATTTAGGCTCGCAATTGCTGCCATCTGGTGGCCGTTCTGAGCATTGCAGCCTCCCTGATTTAATTATAAAGAAATACTTTAGACTGTTAACTGCTGCCACTTTGTGGACATTCTGTGCATTGCAGCCTGTTGTTTTATTTTAGTACAGGGAAGCTAATTTGCTGCCAGCTAGTGGCCAATAAAGGAAAAGGCACTTTCTGGTTAATTGTATGCTCCTTAATTGAGTAGCTTACTGTTTTATTTTGGTTCATTTTGTGATCGCCAGGTATCTGGGGTGCATTAACTTATTTTCTCATATTGATATTTCTCTTTTTTGGTAGCCATCATATCTCCGAAGAGAGACATCTTGGATGTCGCATATTTCAAGTCGTGTTCTTTGGTGTAAATGCACATTGATCCAGAAATCGCACAGTGTATGTAATGAGACCAACATAACAAAAGACCGTCTT
>NW_028148512.1:0-17210 GCF_965153285.1 Podarcis tiliguerta
TTACTACCCCCCGGGGTCTCATTCCTCCTGGACTCTTCCGACGCGGAGCTAGACCCCTCTGACTCCTCCCCCTCTCTTCGGCGGGCTTTAGGACCTGGCTCCTTACCCGGGCTGCCCACCTTGCCGCCCTCCTGTACATTTGAACTTGGCGCGCGCGCGCGTTTTACTTTCCGGATGACCGTTTCCTCGCTCCCTGACGAGGGTGTGGCCACTCCTGCCTCACGTTCTCCCTCTGCCTGCGCGCTCCCTGATCCCGATGCCTTAGACTCCTCCCCCCTACTGCACTCTGGGGGGGACGCTGGTCCGGATTTCCAGCTGCTACTCTCTGAGTCCCCTTCTTCCCGAGGTGTCCCCCTGGGCACTCCCCTTGCCCTGACCATGGGGGCCCCTTTCTGTGAATCCTCCGAGTCACTGGAGAGACTCAGAGATCTTGGACTACTGTCGCCGCTTACATTTCCTTCCGACTCCTCCCCCTCGCTCTCTGTTTCTTCCCTCTCCAGTGACTCTGCTCCTGAACCCCTGACATCCATCCCCCCCTCGAAGCCCCCCCTTCCCCCCTCCCCTTCCTCCGGCGGGGGTGCTGGGTGCTCCGTCGTTGTGGGGGTGAATGGTGGATACAGTTCGTTCCCCGTGGCGTGCATCCAGTTAGAGAAATCCGGCTCGTCCTCCATGTCTTCGCCGACCTCGTTCTCCTCTGCTTCCATCTCCGTGCCGCCATGCTCGAACCCAACGTCCTCCCCCATCACGTCCATGTCCCTCTCACCCTCGTTCCCCTCTGGGTCCGTTGCCTGCCAAGGGCCCCTCAGCCACCTCTCCTCTCCTCGATTGTCCCACCAAAACGAGCGGTCTGAGGCAAACCCCGAGGGCGAGCCCTCCGGTGAACGTGTGTCTAATGCTGGTTCTTCGTCCGAGGTGAATCCCTGGAACGTGCTGGTAGAAAGCGTGGGTGTGAAAAGCCAGTCGTCGAAATACTCGGCTGGCATGGGCCTGTGTGGGAACAAGGCATGAAACTCCTCTTTGAGGAGAGGCTCGTCCAGGGCATAGTCCGGCACCCAACTGTTGGCGCTGGCCGGGGTACCTTCCCTTGCGAGAAAATATTCTACTCCCTCTTCCCCCCATCTCGAGTCCAAAATCTCTGTGACCTGGTTGATGGGTTCCCTTCTTGGCAACTCCCTCCTTGGGGGGATCTCCTTATACTGATCTGGAGCCGTGCCCTGCGCCTGAAATCGGTGAGGTGCTTTGTAGGGCGTGAGCACCGACCTATGGAATACTGGGTGCATTCTGGATCCTTCCGGAAGTGTCAACCGGAAGGCCACCGGATTGATCTGTGCCTCAACTAGGTAAGGTCCTAGCTGCTTATGTCCGAGTTTCTTCTTAGCTAAGGATCTGGTCGGCACTGCGTGTGCCGCTAACCACACCCAGTCTCCCACCTGTATGTCTTCACCAACCCTCCTGTGCTTGTCAGCCTGCAGTTTATATGCGTGCTTTGCCAGCTCTAACTGCCTCCTAAGCTGCTCGTGGACTTCCTGCAATTCCGCCGCCAAGACTTCCGCTGCCTGTGGCTCCCCCTCCCCCAGTCTCTCTAATCCCGGGAAGGTTCTGGGATGCCTCCCGTTGTTGGCGAAGAACGGCGTCACCCCTGTGGACACGTGCTTCGTGTTGTTGTAAGCGAACTCAGCGAGCGGCAGGTAGTCCACCCATGTCGTCGGCTGTTGATTTGCGTAGCATCTCAGGTACTGCTGCATGACGGCGTTGACGCGTTCCGCTTGTCCATTGGTCTGCGGGTGTCTCGCCGACGCTAGGTTGATCTTGACGTTCAGGAAACCCATCAGCTTCTGCCAGAAGCTCGAAATGAACTGGCGCCCCCTGTCGGACAAGATAGACCGTGGCAGTCCATGCACTCTGAAGACGTGGTCTATGAACAGTTTGGCGGTCTGTTCTGCCGTGGCGACCTTCGCGCACGGAATGAAGTGGGCCATTTTAGTGAACATGTCCACCACCACTAGCACTGCCGTTTTACCCCTTGAGCTGGGTAAATCCGTGACAAAGTCCAGGGCCACCCTCTCCCACGGTTCGCTCGGAGTCTGCAGCGGTTCGAGCAGTCCCGCCGGAGGTTTGTGGACTGACTTGGCCCTTTGGCAGGTGTCGCACCTCGAGACGTACTCCGCGACTTCCCCCCGCATCTTGGGCCACCAAAAATCTCTGGCAACGAGTTCTGCCGTCTTCTCCTTGCCAAAGTGCCCGGCGGTGGGTGCGTCGTGTAACTGCTGCAGTACTTTCGCCCGGAGGTCGTCTCCCGGTACGTAGAGTGCTCCTCTGCGGATGAGCAATCCGTCCCGTACTTGGAACTCGTCGTCCTTCACCGTGCCCTTGTGCACCTCCTCCATCTTGGCTTGTGCAAAGGGGTCCCTCTGCAGTGCTCGACGGACCGCCTCCAAGTCCACGGTTGCTGCAGCGCACGCCCACGCTTTCGGAGCGAAAATGTGCTTGGCCGCTGCTGGTGCCGCCTCTTCGAGGTATTGCGGCTTCCTGGACAGTGCATCCGCCATGATGTTGTTGTCGCCTGGGATGTATTCTATCCTGAAGTCGAAATCCGCGAAAAATTCCGCCCATCTGATGTGCCGCTGGTTTAGGAATCTTGCCGTGCGCCAGTACTCCAGGTTCTTATGATCCGTGCGGACCTGCACGGTGTGCTTGGCCCCGACGAGGAAGTGCCGCCACGCCTTGAATGCTGCATGAATGGCCAGCAACTCCCTGTCCCAGATGGTGTAGTTTTGCTCCGACTTGCTGAGCTTCCTAGAGTAGAAGGCACACGGTCTCCAGTCCCCATGCGGGTCCTCCTGCAACAGCACGGCGCCCACGGCTCTGTCTGAGGCGTCTGTTTCAACCCTCATCGGTTTGCTGGGATTCACATGCAGTAGCTGCCCTTCGGACGAGAAGAGACGCTTAAGGTTCTGAAAGGACTGCTCCGCTTGCTCCGTCCAGATGAACTTCTTCTTCTTAGAGCTGAGCGTGTCCGTAATGGCCGCCGTCTGCATCGCGAACCCCTTGATGAACTTGCGGTAAAAGTTGGCGAACCCCACAAACCGCTGGACCTCCTTCCGATTGCGCGGGCTCTTCCAGTCCAACACTGCGCGAACCTTGGCGCTGTCCATGGCAAGCCCCTTGTCCGACAGCTTGTAGCCTAGGAAATCCACCTCCGTCCTGTCGAACGGGCACTTCTCCAGCTTGGCATACAGCCGATGCTCCTGCAGTCTCTGCAGAACTTGCTTGACGTCACCTTCGTGGGCCTCCTCAGATTCTGAGAATATCAGGATGTCGTCCAAGAAGCAGACGCATGTCTTGTAGAGGAGACCCGCCAGGACGTGATGCATGAAAGCTTGAAAACAGTGGGCGCCATTTTGTAAACCGAAGGGCATAACTCTGTATTCATATGTGCCCAGGGGCGTGAACATGGCAGTCTTCCACTCGTCTCCTTCCCGTATGCGAATCAGGTTGTACGCCCCTCGCAGATCCAACTTTGTAAAAACGCGTCCTTTCCTCGCCGTCGCCAGCAGGTCATCTATCTTGGGCATGGGAAAGGCCGCGGGCTTGGTTCTGGAATTTAAAATTCTGAAGTCTACCACAAGTCTTTTTTGGGGCGTGTCCCTCTTCTTCACAAAGAATACAGGACTGCCCCCCGCTGCCTTCGACTCCCGGATGAAACCGCGCTTCAAGTTGAGGTCTATGAACTCCTTGAGCTCCTGCAGCTCATCCTCAGACATGGAATACAGTTTCCCGGCTGGCAGCGTCGCTCCTGGCAGGAGGTCAATCTTGCAGTCATAGGGCCTGTGGGGGGGCAGCTTGTCCGCTTCTTTCTCGCAGAAAACCTCCAAAAACGCTGCATACTTGCGAGGCACTGCTTGCAGCGTGCCTAATTGTAGCTGCGGGTCGTCCCCTCCTTCTTCCGGGCTAGGAAGGATGCAATGTTCCGCGCAATAGGAGGAGCCGAAGGTCAGTTGGCGTTGGTACCACGCCAATGCTGGGCTGTGCCTGTGCAGCCAACTCATGCCGAGGACTACAGGCGTGTCCGACAGGTGTGTGACATTAAAGCTGATGACTTCTCGGTGATTTCCAATCCGCATCACCATTGGTGGCGTTTGTTGCACCACCTGCCCCCCTAACAAGTCTCTGCCATCCACCGTAACAACGTTCAGGGGCAGCGTGGCTGGTAGCAGTGGTATATTGTGCTGCTGAATGAATTCCAGTCCTATAAAGTCAGCGTTACTGCCGGAGTCAATGGTGATCGGCACCTCCAGAGTGCGTCCATTGGGCAGTTGGAGAGACGCTGTAAGCTGCACCACTGGTTTGGGTGGGAGGGGGTCTGTGGGTTGCAAAAGTGCTGGGGATTGTTTCATTGACTTGTCTGACTGGACCCCAGTGCCTCTTCCTCCAGCCAGACTCTGTCGTTTAACTGTTGCTGCGTTTTCAATTGAGCTGCTTCAGCGACTGTTGCGGAGGCTGCAGTGTGCTTGTGGAGCCTCTGGGGACACTCTTTCGCCATGTGTTGAGCACTGTCGCAGATGTAGCACTTCCTGTTCCCTCTAGGAGGCTTCGTTTTGGCTGCTCCCGGTGTTAGGGCTCTGTTAGCTGACTGAACCCTGGCACCTCCTATCTCCATCGGCTCTTCTCCCCCTCCCTGCGAGGGTGTGGAGTGCGCACGCGCTGCTTCTCTGGGAAAGAAGGGAGGTGCTCTGGCTGGTGCCCTTCCCCAACGCCCTTCTTCCCTGTTGCAAGGACGTTCTTCCAGATGCACCCCGATCTCCAGAGCCCTCTGGACTACCTGCTGGGTGCTCCTTGGTCTCTCCCCTCTTCCAATCTCCGCTTTTACATCTGCATTCAACCCCTCCCAAAAGAGGTCTCTGACTGGCGCAGAATCTTTTTCCCACCCCAGGGCATGAACCAGTCCGAAAAATCGAGTATGGTACTGCCGCACGCTGGCTTTGCCTTGTTTAAGTCCATGTATGTCCCTCCTGGCAATATCGACGTCTACCTTTGATAAAAAGCATGAGTCCATTGCTTTAATAAAAGCCTTCGCATCTTGGAGCGCTGGATCATTGTCCCTCCATAGATTCCGCAGCCACGTTTTGGCTTCCCCATGCAAATGGGACAAGATAAACCCCACTCTCTCTCTCTCATCTCTAAAATCTTTGTCAAGTAAATCCAGCGCAAACAGCAGGTCTGCTCTGAAGTTGGGGTACTGCTGCAAACTCCCGTCGAAATGCGATACAAGGCTTCCTCCCCTTCTCCCCAAACCTATGCCTTCTGCCTTGGCTCCCGTTTGCCCCTCTTTGGAAAGCACGTCCAACCTGGCCTGGAGATCCCGGCAGGAGGTAACCATCTCCTCCTCTCTCTTCCTGGATGCAATTACCTCAGTGCTGAGTTGTGTCACCGCTTCTTGCAGGGCTTTTATCTTCTCTTCCGTCGTCATCTTGCCTGAGTTTTGTGAGCTCTGTAAGCACCCCTCCTCTGTCCTCGCTGCGCCGACTCACGTGGCGAGGTTCTCGGTGCCAAAACTTTAAAATGTGAGACAGAGCATACTGTCAGGGCTGGCTCCGGGTCCCAGCTCACCAAGGACCAACGCTAGCCGATAGTATAGTATCAAAGTCTTTATTGAAGAATAGTCTCCATTTACAAGTCTCAGCGTCCCAGCCCTACGTCTGGACTTTAGACCGGCGATGCTCTGTCTGGATCTCCACCCCCCGTGCACCAGTTCAAGACTCTAATCTTACTCCACCTCTTCCTTCTCTCTCTCTTCCTCTGGGTCTTACTACCCCCCGGGGTCTCATTCCTCCTGGACTCTTCCGACGCGGAGCTAGACCCCTCTGACTCCTCCCCCTCTCTTCGGCGGGCTTTAGGACCTGGCTCCTTACCCGGGCTGCCCACCTTGCCGCCCTCCTGTACATTTGAACTTGGCGCGCGCGCGCGTTTTACTTTCCGGATGACCGTTTCCTCGCTCCCTGACGAGGGTGTGGCCACTCCTGCCTCACGTTCTCCCTCTGCCTGCGCGCTCCCTGATCCCGATGCCTTAGACTCCTCCCCCCTACTGCACTCTGGGGGGGACGCTGGTCCGGATTTCCAGCTGCTACTCTCTGAGTCCCCTTCTTCCCGAGGTGTCCCCCTGGGCACTCCCCTTGCCCTGACCATGGGGGCCCCTTTCTGTGAATCCTCCGAGTCACTGGAGAGACTCAGAGATCTTGGACTACTGTCGCCGCTTACATTTCCTTCCGACTCCTCCCCCTCGCTCTCTGTTTCTTCCCTCTCCAGTGACTCTGCTCCTGAACCCCTGACACATACACTTTGCGATTTCTGGGTCAATGTGCATTAACACCAAAGAACACGACATGAAATAGGCGAAATCCAAGATGCTTCTTTCTATGTAGCTGGAAGCCAAAACAAACTGTTTGGCTTTGTTTAAGCTTATTACGCATCGCTCTGCTATTTGTGAGTGAATGAACACCCAAAAATAATCCAAGCTTTCTTTTGCGATGGAACCAAAACACCTATGCTGATAACACCTATGCTGATAACAAACATGTCACTGCGATTTTTGGGTGAATGTGCATTCTAACCCCAAAAACATCAATTTGAAATCAGCCCAATCAGAGCGTTATCATCTTCTTTTTATGTAGATAGAATCCAAAACACCTTTTTTGTTTGGTTGGGGGTGATTCTGATGCACACCCAAAAACACCATGCGAATTGAAATAAGCACAATTAAAGCTTATTCGTCTTCTTTCTTTTAGGCGGAACGGTCAAGGCAGACTGCGCTGGGACTCTCTTCGGAGACATGATGGCTACCAAAAAAGAGAAATATCAACATGAGAAAAGAAGTTAATGCACCCCAGATACCTGGCGATCACAAAATGAACCCAAATAAAAGAGTAAGCTACTCAATTAAGGAGCATACAATTAAGCAGAAAGTGCCTTTTCCTTTATTGGCCACTAGCTGGCAGCAAATTAGCTTCCCTGTACTAAAATAAAACAACAGGCTGCAATGCACAGAATGTCCACAAAGTGGCAGCAGTTAACAGTCTAAAGTATTTCTTTATAATTAAATCAGGGAGGCTGCAATGCTCAGAACGGCCACTAGATGGCCTGCGTGAGCAATTTAAGCCTGGAAAATGGCGTTCCCGCCAAAACGCAGCTGGGAAAGGCAGCTGAACACAATGGGCCTGCACCCAGGCCCAAGTTAGGCCGCGCCTGCCTCCCTGCAGCCCCGCAAGACACCAGGCCTCCCCGCTTCGCAAGGAGGGCCGCCAAGGACAAAAGAAGACCGAATCCGGCCTCGGAAATCGGCGGGGGGGGGGGCTCGGGAAAGCCTAAGAAGGCCCAGCAGGGCTGGAGGCACCCCCCGCTGCGGCGCGGCACCAGGCGCTGCCGAAAAAAGGCCCTTCGTCCAACCAGGAGCCAGGCCTAGGCAGCTGCGCCCCTGCGGCTGGGCGCACTTCGCAGAGGCCTAGTGCCTCCGAACGTTAAGGTAAGCTACAGTGGGGGGTGGAGGGGGGATAGGGGGAAATTAAAGGACTAAGGGGGGTGGGAATGAAGGGTAAAAATTTTAGAAGGAGAGAGGGAAAATTAAAATAAAATTAATAATTATTACACCGAGGAAACTTAATCAAAGGACAAAATTAAGAATTAAATAGTGCTAACGCAATTAAAGCAGGCCAAAGACACAAGGATAATGGGTAATTAGTAGAAAAATACAACCATCTCCCTTCGCTGTGATCAATCCAATGCATGGGCGAAAAGAGGAAGCCCTAGCCTCGTGCAAGGAGAACACGCTTTGTGAGTGAATGAACACCGAAAGAACTATCGAAGCTTTCTCTTGCGATGGAACCAAAACACCTATGCTTTATTTGGTCTCATTACACACACTTTGCGATTTCTGGGTCAATGTGCATTCTAACCCCCAAAAGACCAATTTGAAATCAGCCCAATCAGAGCGTTATCATCTTCTTTTTATGTAGTCCAAAACACCTTTTTTGTTTGGTTGGGGCTGATTCTGGTGCACACCCAAAAAACACCATGCAAATTGAAATAAGCACAATCAAAGCTTATTCCTCTTCTTTCTACGCACATGGAAGCGAAAAGACAGTGTTGTGTTATATTGGTCTCATTACATACACTGTGCGATTTCTGGATCAATGTGCATTTACACCAAAGAACACGACATGAAATACGTGACATCCAAGATTCTTCTTTCTATGTAGATGGAAGCCAAAACAACCTGTTTTGCTTTGTTTTGGCTTACTACACCTCGCTTTGCTGTTTGTGGGTGAATGAACACCGAACGAACAATTAAAGCTTATTCGTCTTCTTTCTATTGAGATGGAACCAAAACACCTATTCTTGATTTGGACTGATAACAAACATTTAGCATCTGCGATTTCGGGGTGAATGTGCATTCTAACCCCAAAACCAACAATTGGAAATAAGCCCAATCAGAGCTTTATCATGACAAACATTTCACTCTGCGATTTTTGGGTGAATGTGCATTGTAACCCCGAAAACACCAATTTGAAATAAGCTCAATCAAAGCCTATTCGTCTTCCTTTTAGGTAGATGGAACCCAAAACACCTTTTTGGGGGCAATTCTGGTGCACACCGAAAAAACACCATGAGAATTGAAATAAGTCCTGTGAAAGCTTATTCGTCTTCTTTCCATACATATGGAAGCGAAAAGACGGTGTTTTCTAATGTTGGTCTCATTACATACACTTTGCGATTTCTGGGTCAATGTGCATTAACACCAAAGAACACGACATGAAATAGGCGAAATCCAAGATTCTTCTTTCTATGTAGCTGGAACCCAAAACAACCTGTTTGGCTTTGTTTAAGCTTATTACGCTTCGCTTTGCTATTTGTGAGTGAATGAACACCGAAAGAATAATCCAAGCTTTCTTTTGCGATGGAACCAAAACACCTATGCTGATAACACCTATGCTGATAACAAACATGTCACTGCGATTTTTGGGTGAATGTGCATTCTAACCCCAAAAACATCAATTTGAAACCAGCCCAATCAGAGGGTTATCATCTTCTTTTTATGTAGATGGAACCCAAAATACCTTTTGGCTTTGGTTGGGGGTGATGCTGGTGCACACCCAAAAAAACACCATGCGAATTGAAATAAGCACAATTAAAGCTTATTCGTCTTCTTTCTACTCATATGCATGTGAAAAGACGGTGTTTTGATATTTTGGTTTCAATACACACACTTTGCGATTTCTGGGTCAATATACATTAACACCAAAGAACACGACATGAAAACACCAATTTGAAATAAGCCCAATCAGAGCTTTATCATCTTTTTTTAGTGCAGATGGAACCCACAAGGCCTTTTTGCTTTGGTTGGGTTGATTCTGGTGAACACCCAAAAAACAACATGTGAATTGAAATAAGCCCAATCAAAGCTCATTCGTCTTCTTTCTATGCATAGGGAAGCAAAAAGACGCTGTTTTGTTATTTTGGTCTCATTACATAAACTTTGCGTTTTCTGGGTGAATGTGCATTAACACCAAAGAACCCAAATTGAAATGAGCGAAATCCAAGATTCTTCTTTCTATGTAGTTGGAACCCAAAAGAAACTCTTTTGCCTAGTTTAGACTTCTTAAACTTCGTTATGCTATTTGTGGCTGAATGAACACCGAAAGAAAAATCAAAGCTTATTTGTCCTCTTTCTATTGAGGTTGACCCAAAACACCTATGCTTGATTTGGGCTGATAACAAACATGTCACTGCGTTTTTTGGGTGAATGTGCATTCTAACCCCTAAAATACCAATTTGAAATAAGCCCAATCTGAGCTTTATCATCTTCTTTTTATGTAGATGGAAGCCAAAATAACTTTTTGCTTTGGTTGGGGGTGATTCTGGTGCACACCCAAAAAACACCATGTGAATTGAAATAAGCACAATTAAAGCTTATTCGTCTTCTTTCTACTCATATGGAAGGGAAAAGACGGTGTTTTGATATTTTGGTCTCAATACACACACTTTGCGATTTCTCGGTCAATGTGCTTTAACACCAAAGAACACGACATGAAATAAGCGATATCCAAGATTCTTCTTTCTATGTAGCTGGAACCCAAAACAACCTGTTTGGCTTTGTTTAAGCTTATTACGCTTCGCTTTGCAATTTGTGAGTGACTGAACACCGAAGGAACATTCCAAGCTTTCTATTGCGATGGAACCAAAACACCTATGCTTTATTTGGTCTGATTACACACACTGCGATTTTTGGGTCAATGTGCATTAACACCAAAGAACACGACATGAAATAAGCGAAATCCAAGATTCTTTCTATGTAGCTGGAACCCAAAACAACCTGTTTGGCTTTGTTTAAGCTTATTACACTTCACTTTGCTATTTGTGAGTGAATGAACACCGAAAGAACAATCCTTGCTTATTCGTCCTCTTTCTATTGAGATGGAACCAAAACACCTATGCTTGATTAGGGCTGATAACAAACATGTCAGTGCGATTTTTGGGTGAATGTGCATTCTAACCCCAAAAACACCAATTTGAAATAAGCCCAATCAGAGCGTTATCATCTTCTTTTTATGAAGATGGAACCCAAAACACCTTTTTGCTTTGGTTGGGGGTGATTCTGGTGCACACCCAAAAAACACCATGCGAATTCAAATAAGCACAATTAAAGCTTATTCGTCTTCTTTCTACTCATAGGGAAGCGAAAAGACGGTGTTTTGTTATGTTGGTTTCAGTACATACACTGTGCGATTTCTGAGTCAATGTCCATTTTCACCAAAGAACACGACTTGAAATAAGCGAAAGCCGTGATTCTTCTTTCGATGTAGATGGACTGCCAAAGAACCTGTTTTGCTTTGTTTTGGCTGATTAAACTTCGCTTTGCTATTTGTGGGTGAATGAACAACGAAAGAACAATCAAAGCTTATTCGTCCTCTTTTTATTGAGATGGAACCCAGACACCTATGTTTAATTTGGGCTCATGACAAACATTTCACTCTGCGATTTTTGGGTGAATGTGCATTGTAACCCCGAAAACACCAATTTGAAATAAGCTCAATCAAAGCCTATTCGTCTTCCTTTTATGTAGATGGAACCCAAAACACCTTTTTGCTTGGGTTGGGGGCGATTCTGGTGCACACCCAAAAAACACCATGAGAATTGAAATAAGCCCTGTGAAAGCTTATTCGTCTTCTTTCTATGCATATGGAAGCGAAAAGACTGTGTTTTCTAATGTTGGTCTCATTACATACACTTTGCGATTTCTGGGTCAATGTGCATTAACACCAAAGAACACGACATGAAATAGGCGAAATCCAAGATGCTTCTTTCTATGTAGCTGGAACCCAAAACAACCTGTTTGGCTTTGTTTAAGCTTATTACGCTTCGCTTTGCTATTTGTGAGTGAATGAACACCGAAAGAATAATCCAAGCTTTCTTTTGCGATGGAACCAAAACACCTATGCTGATAACACCTATGCTGATAACAAACATGTCACTGCGATTTTTGGGTGAATGTGTGTTGGGTTGAATAAACGACAGACGTGTAGTGGGTGTCATCTGGGAGGCATCTCGAAGCCGGACGCTAAGAGTGTCCCTTTTATTGTATATTGGGCTCAATTGCCCCATATATGGTGGCTGCTGATTGGATGCAGCGAGGAACGTGGGTAACGTTCAAGAGTTGCACATATTACATACATAGAACATACGTATCAGAGAGAGAGAGCACAGAACATCACAACCTGAGATAACGAACTAAGATAGATAGGGATGTCTTACGCAGGGATTATACAAAGTGCACTTAACATTCTTCTAGTCTGTGGTAATAAACATGGGAAGTTTATAGTTAGATTAGGGGGTCATGACATCAGCTAAGCTTAGGGATCTTTCCGTGCCAGGGGCCGGACACAGAAGGCACAAAGTGAGGCACTTTTCACTTACGCAGTGTCTCTGAGATATGCAAGGGAACAGACAGACACAGACCATCTAAAGGGGGGGGGAAAGAATCCCGTTTCAGGCATACACACAGGGATCCAGAAAACCCACTCTACATCTCCCCCTTTCTTTTATTATATAGAAGGTATTTGTTTCACTAGTGGAGGTAAGATAGGAAAAACAAAAATATTTCGGGATACGTGGTTTGCCGACGCATGCCCAAAATAAGTTTGCTCCTATTTACTTCCAAGAGCTACTGTTGTTGTTGTTGCCACTTAGTAAAGTGGGCGGCAATGAGTTTTTGCGGAGGTAGAGGGGGGGAGAAGAGTTGAGACCAGAGACGTATGAGACTAGGAATGCATTGAATGAAGCAGCATAACAAAATTAAAATGCATATTGTCAGGGGTTCAGGAGCAGAGTCACAGGAGAGGGAGGAAATGGAGAGCGAGGGGGAGGAGTCTGAAGGAAATGTCAGCGATGACAGCAGTCCGAGGTCTCTGAGTCTCTCCAGTGACTCGGAGGATTCACAGAAAGGGGCCCCCATAGTCAGGGCAAGGGGAGTGCCCAGGGGGGACACCTCGGGAAGAAGGGGCCAGAGGGGACTCAGAGAGTAGCAGCTGGAAATCCGGACCAGCGTCCCCCCCAGAGTGCAGTAGGGGGGAGGAGTCCCAGGCATCGGGATCAGGTGGCGCGCGGGCAGAGGGAGAACGTGAGGCAGGAGTGACCACACCCTCGTCAGGGAGCGAGGAAACGGTCATCAGGAAAGTTAAACGCGCGCGCGCGCCAAGTTCAAATGTACAGGAGGGCGGCAAGGTGGGCAGCCCGGGTAGGGAGCCAGGTCCTAAAGCCCGCCGAAGAGAGTGGGAGGAGTCAGAGGGGTCAACGTCTGCGTCAGAAGTGTCCAGGAGGGAGGAGACCCCGGGGGGTAGTAGGACCCAGAGGAAGAGAGAGAGAAGGAAGAGGTGGAGTAAGATTAGAGTCTTAAACTGGTGCACAGGGGGCGGAGACTCAGACGGAGCTTCGCCGGTCTAGAGTCCAGACGTAGAGCTGGGACGCTGAGGCTTGGAAATGGAGACTATTCTTCAATAAAGACTTTGATACTTTACTACCGGCTAGCGTTGGTCCTTGGTGAGCTGGGACCAGGAGCCAGCTCTGACACATATAATAACAATAGCGTATTGAAAGAGTTTGCGAAGCCAGTCTAAGTTCGGCAGCCAGTTGGTGAGCCACTGGGTGAGTGAATCCCAGAGGCTGGAGAATCCAACGTCCTGTTTAATGTGGTGAGTGAGGTTTTGCAGGTGAGAGATTTGATGTCTGACGGCCTTAGAATTGTCAGAAATATTGAAACAGCACATCGCATCCACTTGTTCACAGCCATAATGATGAAGCATCAGGAGATAGTCGATAGCAGCGCGATTTTGCAATAGTCCGTGTTGTATCTCGCTCTGTTCTGTATTTAGCAGGTGGAGAGCGTTTGATGTGAAATTAATAATTTTTGCTGCAGAACAGGCCAGTGCATTAATGTTCTGGCTGTTCCGTACCGCCAAACATGGAACACCTAGAAGGGATACGGCTAAAGAAATATATTCAGATCTACTGGGAAGAGAAACAGAATCATCACAATCATTAGTCAATTCAACAGAGCGGCGATGTCTAGGGCGGGATAGATGTTGTTTCTTTGGTAAAATGATGGACAACCGACTCAAGCAGCAGGGAGTTCCATGGGTAATGTTTGCTGGAATGTAATTGAATGTGTAACCTGGGCAGGACCAGAACCATCCTGCAGGCAACTCAGTGTATTTATATACATAGGAAATATTTACATAAGAAGAGCAGTTAAAGTTATCCTTGCTCATTCTTACACAGTTATTCTTAGTGCAGTTCACCATACGAGCGCATGTCATGTTATATGTCGCAACGTACGGGGTTAATAGGGGCCATGGTGGGGCGCTTGCGCACCTGGTTACCCCAATTATGATAACCTGAGTAGCCAAGAGTACGCAGGGAGTCGTTTTGAGGTAGGGTTGTGTAAAACCAGGTGTCATTTTGTATATCAGATGGGTCATGGCACACAGGGATAAGGCAAGAGCCAAGAATTTCACCCACGGATACCTGCTGTGATAAACAAAAGGAAGAAACATTGAGGGTTTTTGCAAAGGATTCCCATACATTTGATGTTGTTGTTGCACCGCCAATGGGGGCGGTGGCCGAGAGGGGAAAAAAGGAGAGGCAGAAAATGAGAACAAACATGGAATTCATATTAAGGCAGGAGATAAGACAGAGAAGCACGTTATCTGGGGTTGATTCTAGCTGTTTGTCCTTCATGAGTTGTTCAGCTTGAGAGGAGAGTGATTTTATTTGGCCCCACGTCACTGGTCCGTTACGATTTCCGCGCTTGCGTTTCCTGGGAGGGCTGGGCGTGGGCACCTCCTGGGCGATCTGGAGTTGTTGGGTGAAGTGAGGAAGGGGACTCTCCTGGGTCCGATGCCAAGCCATGGTACAGGCGGATGCAGCGTGATGGCACCCAGCGAGGGCCTTCTGGGCTGTGCACAGCTGCGTAGCCCTTACCCCAGGTGATCAGTTTAACTGGTTCGCTCCAGTTGTTGGATGGCAATTTCTTATAGCGGACCAGGGGGGCTGGAAGTATCTCTTTCTGCTGAAAATGCTTTTGCAGTCGCGTGCACGACTGATGGTCCTGTATGGAAATATTCAAATGGTTTAGCGTAAAGAGAACACTAGCTAGCCAGCCTTCCTTTTCAGAAAGGGAGGCGGGGACTCCGGCCTTCTTTTCCTGCCGAATTAAGGCAGTTTTCAAGGTGCGATTGGCACGTTCAACAATTGCTTGGCCTTGAGAATTGTAGGGGATGCCGAATAAATGGCGGATATTCCAAGTTTCACAAAACTGAGCAAAGGATTTAGAACAATATGCAGGGGCATTGTCAGTTTTTAAAGTATGAGGCTTGCCCATGACTGCCATGGCACGAACAAGGTGATTGCAAGCATGTTTGACTTGTTCTCCCCTTTGAGGGGTGGCCCAAATAAAGCCAGAATATGTGTCGATACTGACATGAATAAATTTCCAAGGTGAGAAAGGGGCAAAGTGAGTGACATCCGTCTGCCACAGAGAATTTGATTCAAGCCCGCGTGGGTTAACGCCAGGGCTGGGGTGGCCAATTTGATTAGAGCACTGTGGACATTGTTGTATGATTGCACGAGCTGCTTCTAATGGAATTTTGAACTCCCGGCTGAGAGCTTTTGCATTTTGATGGTGGAATGCATGGCTTTCTATGGGTGAGACAGGTAGTACTCTCAGGAGGGAGTCTGCCTTTGCATTGCCATCTGTGATAAAGCCTGGAAAGGGCTGGTGAGATCGAATATGTACCACAAATAGTGGGTGGGATCGTTTAGAGAGCAGCAATTGTAAAGACAGAAACAGGCTCAGAAGATTGTCATCTAGGAGGGGGCTTACGCAGCTGCCCTCTAGGCGAGTTATGACATTAGCAACGTAAAGGCTATCAACAACCAGATTAAATGACACTGAGGCAAAGTGGTGCAGGGCTTTTACCGCAGCAGCCAGCTCAGAACGTTGTGCGGATTTCTGTGGAAGAGTGTAGAGGCTATGCCATTGATCATTCTGTTGCCAAGCAACCACCCCCCTTGTGGGGGCGCCGTCGGTGAAGACCGTTAGCCCTTGGTCTAATGGCGCTCGGGACAGAATGGATGTGAAGGATAAAGAAAATTGTTTGCTCATTTGCAGGCGAGGATCTGCCGGAATATGACAGTCCATTGTCCCTATAAAATCAGCCAGGGCACATTGAAGTGTCATGCTAGTGGAGAAAGCATTATCCCATTGGTCCATGGGCAGGGGAATAATAAGCCTCTGGCAATCAATACCAAATAAACTTTTACAGCGGCGCCTTCCCTTGCTGATGATTTGAGCGAGGAGGTCCAATAAAGGGGTGACAGTGTTTTTAGGTGTGTGTTGTAAATACAACCATTCAATAATGTGAACCTTTTGTTGTTCTGTTGATTGAATAAGGGCTGCGAATGGTTGGACACCATCTGTCATTACTATTAATTCTGGCGGAACATTAGGAATTGCTCTATCAACCCAATGAATCCGCATTATTTCCTTCAACTGGGTTATAGTTTTTTGTTGCTGGGGGTTCAAAACAATCTGTTCTCCAGGAGATTGATGGCCTTTTAAGGCTAAAAACAATGGTCTCAGAACCTTGAGAGGGATTTTAAAATATGGTCTTACCCAGTTAATATTGCCTAGTAATTGTTGCAATTGGACATATTTAATTACTTTTGGGAATTTGAGCTCAGGAATTATCGGGATTGAATATCCAGCTATCATTTTGTGTCCTAAATAGTGAAAAGGCGAAGTTTCTTGTACCTTTTCTGGGGCAATTTTTAAACCATACTCTGACAAGCAGGCTGTTATATCACGTTTCCAGTTAGGGGGGAGCTGAACCCCCGAGATCAAGAGATCGTCCGTATAATGGATCAAGGTCAAGGTCGGATATAACCGGCGAAAGGGCTGGAGTGCCTGATTAACATAGTATTGGCACATGGTGGGAGAATTCAACATTCCTTGTGGTAGGACTTTCCATTGATATCGTTCCGTGGGTTGGCTGTTATTTAACACTGGAACAGTAAAAGCAAAGAGTTTACGATCCTTCTCCTGTAGGGGGATGGAGAAGAAGCAATCTTGCTGTCAGGGGTTCAGGAGCAGAGGCACAGGAGAGGGAGGAAATGGAGAGCGAGGGGGAGGAGTCCGAAGGAAATGTCAGCGATGACAGCAATCCGAGTTCTCTGAGTCTTTCCAGTGACTCGGAGGATTCCCAGAAAGGGGCCCCCATAGTCAGGGCAAGAGGAGTGCCCAAGGAGACACCTCGGGAAGAAGGGACCAGAGGGGACTCAGAGAGCAGCAGCTGGAAATCAGGACCAGCGTCCCCCCCAGAGTGCAGTAGGGGGGAGGAGTCCCAGGCATCGGGATCAGGTGGCGCGCGGGCAGCGGGAGAACAGGAGGCAGGAGTGACCACACCCCCGTCAGGGAGCGAGGAAACGGTCGTCAGGAAAGTTAAACGCGCGCGCGCGCCAAGTTCAAATGTACAGGAGGGCGGCACGGTGGGCAGCCCGGGTAGGGAGCCAAGTCCTAAAGCCCGCCGAAGAGAGTGGGAGGAGTCAGAGGGGTCAACGTCTGCGTCGGAAGAGTCCAGGAGGGAGGAGACCCCGGGGGGTAG
>NW_028148511.1:0-17141 GCF_965153285.1 Podarcis tiliguerta
CATGAAACTGTTCTTAACTCGAAGCACAACTTTAGCTAATGGGGTCTCCCGCTGCCGCTGGAGCACAATTTCTGTTCTCATCCTGAAGCAAAGTTCTTAACCTGAAGCACTATTTCTGGGTTAGCGGAGTCTGTAACCTGAAGCGTATGTAACCCGAGGTACCACTGTTAACTCCTTGCTGAGTTGTACAAGGCCAGCACTGAGACTAAGGAGAAGGTGGCTGCAGGCAGGTAGATGAGGCCTGGTGAGGCCAGTGAGGTTGGTGGGACAGCGCCTTGTTCACCCCAATGGACCACCCTCCACCACTTCTCAGAACTGGTAAAAAAGAGGGGAAGAGGAAAAGAGGATCACAAGTAAATGAAGGGAACTGGTTACTCATTCAGTCGTAAGTCTCAATGGGCAAATTTCCCTTATAAGTACCCAGTTAACTATCATTATATTTATGTATAAAACAAGAGATTAGACACCAAAGAGCTACAGATAAAAATACCTAACCAGTTTCAGCAGCTGCAAGGCAATTAAAACTCTGTAAATGAGCATTTGTTTGGGCTTCCAGGGCCGAAGTACCGTGTCCTGGGGGAAAATATATCAAGCTGTGAAGAAGGAACTAAGGGTGAGAGACACACTAAAATCCCCTGCTGATATGTGATGTAGCTCCATAGCCAGCAGGATGTGTGGGAAAGGAAGAGCGGGAGAGGAATCAGTGCTGAGGGGTATGCCAGAAACAAGCCAAAGGCCACTGCTAATTTGCATTTCATTTGCATACCAGTTGGGGTAAAACAACACACTGTTATGCTGAAACCTGTACAAAAACATATTGGGCTATATCCAACTAAGTTTTACTCAGGGCAGGCCCACTGAAATTATGGTCCTAACCCAATCACGCCTCTTGATTTCTATGGGTCTACTTCGAGTTGGACTAGCCCTGGATGCAACTCATTGAACTGGAAATTGAAAATTCTTGATACTCAGACTTTGGAACATTGGAAGCTGTGTTTTGCCAAGTCAGATCATTGGCCATTTAGCTGAGTAATGTTTATACCAGTTGTGGGCAGACTTCAGGCTTGGAGGATCTAGTTTGCCTTGTCATGTTTTGTTTATGTTCCTGGAACATAACCCAATATCTTCTACAATAAGGGTAGGCATACCAGTGGCCCCAGATAACACAGCCCATTGTCAAGGATGATGGGACCTGAAGTCCATCAACATCACGAGGGCCTCAGGATTCTTCACCCATCCCTGAGCAGACAGGTGGCCCTCAGTAGAAAAGTCAATGTGGATAGAGTTCCTGGAGAGTAGAATTTTTTTAAAAAACCACCTACTTAGGCAGTGAAAGACTTGCGATTTTTCTATGTCCCAACTAAACCCATAAAAAATATCTAATCCCTGTCCTGCTAGCCAATGGTGTGACTGGTATCAGGAATCATTTCTTGAGTCAGAGAGGCTACGCTGGATCTAAAGAGGGGAGATGGAAAGGGCTGGTGTGTGGCAAGGGAATTCATGAAAGTTATGAACTTTACACAGTTATGAACCATCTCTGGTCCCGAAAGGTCTGCAACCAAGATTCAGCTGTGCTTGCACAAGTTGTGTGCAGTTCTATTTGCTTTTTTAGAGTCTCTCTTTGTTTCTTCAAAGCTTTAGAGTTTGTGTGCATTGGGGACCTAAAGGCTCACTTGACTCTCAGCAAGCTTTGCAGCGAGGGATTTGGGAAGACAACAGGATAGAGCCCCCAGCAGAAGTCGACTTGCTGATGTTGTTTAAAACGGTTTCCTGGGGAGCACTAGCAGGGAAAAAGGCCACTTTCCACTTTGATGTGGCTGCAGAAAAGCAGAGACCTTCCAGCTAGCAAACAGGGCAGGCTTCTTGCTCATAGATAAGAAACCGCTGGGCTTTGTTAATAATTATGGCCCAGCACTAGCAGTGAAAATAAAGAAATACATGCATTCACAGCAAGTTGTTTTCAGACAACATGGGGTTGAATCCAATGAACCGTGTAACTAGTTCAGCGTCTCTAATATTTTACAGTTAAATCAGGGACATACAGTGGTACCTCAGTTTAAAAACAGTCCTGTTTACGGACGATTTGGTTTACAAACTCCGCAAAACCGGAAGTAGTGTCCCGGTTTGCGAACTTTACCTCGGTCTAAGAACGGAATCCGAACGGTGGAAGGGCACTGGCGGCAGGAGGCCTCATTAGGGAAAGCACGCCTCTGTTTAAGGACGGTTTCAGTTAAAGAACGAACTTCCGGAACGGATTAAGTTCGTAAACTGAGGTACCGCTGTACTTGGGTACTTCTCATTCCCTAAGAAGAACTGTTTCGCAGTTCCAGCATCCCTGCCTAACAGCACAGCCCTCCACCATGTACAGACTGCAAATGGATCATTTGACACCTTCCACATGCTACATTTGCTAATGGCCCTGCAACAGAGTGCCCTATAGTTTCTGAAGCAGGATGCGGCAGCTAAATGACTGTAACAGGCAGTAAACTATAATAGTAAACAGCAAACGAACCACCTGAAGATAGGCTTTGCATTTTGAGAGCTGCAGATGAACAAAGGAAGCTGTTTTATAGAAGGTCGGACCATTGGTTCTTCCAGCACTGACTGGCAGCAGATCTCCCGGGGTTTCAAAGAGGGTTATTTCCCCACCATAACTGGATCCCAGTTCCTGGAAGCCACGGAGGGGGTGCTCTTGTGCTCAGGTCCTGCTTTCTGTTTTTTTGCTCTACCTAACCAAGTACATGTAAGTCATGAGACAGAACTGTGTTACAGCCAGCCTCTGTGTTGTCAAAAGCAAGGAACAAAGGAAGCGAAAATTTTGAAAGACAGTCAGAAGTGGTGGTGGAGGAGATGTTTTAAAAGATGTCTCTCCCCACCTTCCACCCTGGACAGCATGAGTCCAGAGTTATCGGCATGGTGAGTTTTTCGACATGAATTTTCACTCTCTTACCCACCACTGTCATTGTAGTTAGGAAGTCTCTTTGTATTTGTTGCTAACCGAACTACAAAATGAAGCTGATCTCCCTCAAATGAACACAACTCATGTTAATGGTATTACTCTGGAGCACATGGCCTGTGGAAGTGTTCCTGACTGATCAGAAGCCCCAATGATCTGCCACAGTAAAATTCACTTCCAAGTAAACAGGATTGGAGATTAGGGATCTGTCCTGAGCACGCACCACCAAAAGCAAGGCTTAATTCTGAATAAACAGGACGATCATCGCACTGCACCCACAGTCATTTCCAGATAACCTTTTTTTAATTGCCTTCTGATGTAGGGCTACCCCTGGTACAATGTAAACTGTGGTAGACTAAATTTTTTTTCTTCCCCCACCCCTTTCTTGTTTAATAATAATAATAAAAATATCGCCTTGCTTGTTACATGAGTTGAAGGTAATTTTAATCTCAAAGATGAAGATAAAACAGGAACGGCACAACCACAAAACTGAAGCAAACAAACCATGAAGGCCTGGCGATATTGAGTTATAAATACTTAATGAATATTTATATTTTTAAAAATTAATGGCAATTAAACTCAAGATGTTGTTCCCTGGAAGCGGAGCGATCATCAATCACACTGCCGTGTTCTTCTTCCACTGAGTTGCGTGCTACATTATCGAACAGCGACGGAGCCCATTAGCCGCTGAGCCGAGACTAATTCCACTAAGGGCTTGACACTGGATCCGCAAATCCAAGGGCGATTGCTAGGTCAGGGCTTTATTCATCTCTCTCTCTCCCCCGCCCCCAACCTGCCACGCAATTACACTGAGGAGTTGTGGGAGGGAATTATGAGTAATATTAACACAGTTACAGCATTACCAGTCAATGCAAAACTCTAGGCAGCAAAAGAACATTTAGGTTGGACAAAATCCAATAAAACTGAGGGCAGATTCACACCATACATTTAAAGCTCATGACTTCCCCCACATCCCACATGGAATTCTGGGAACTGCAGTTTGTTCAGAATGCTGGGAATTGTAGCTCTGTGAGGGGGAAACAATCCCCAGGATTCTTTGGGAGAAGCCATCTGCTTTAAATCTGCATTGAATGTGCATTTTGGGGCCATGCAAAAGCTCTCTCCCCCCGCCCCCTCTAGGAATTTTGAGTGCTGACGTTACAGGTCTTTGGAATAGACTATACTGTGGTGAAGTCATGGGAGGATATATTTTGTAGATTGGGGTATATATCTTGATCGCTTTCCCAGATTGGATTACTTTACTGTGTTTTAACTTTGGATTTTATATTTTTCTTTCTGTCTGTTATGTGCTGTTTTATATTGTACATCACCTTCCAACACCTTGAACAAGGCAATTCATAAATCTAATAGAATTGTTAGTGTGCATACAGCCCTATGCTGCATACAGCCTTATGCGTGCAAACATGTTTGACCCCTGACATCTCCACTTTAAAGTATTAAGACCAGGGGTCTGCAACCTGCAGCCCATGAGCCACAAGCGGCCCACGGGGGCAGCCCATGAGCCATCCCCAAACTGAGCTGCCCACTCAGTGGCACAGCACAGAGCAGGGACTCACTTCCACGGTGCCGGAAATCGCGTCTGCACATGCACATCTGACCCATGGAGCGATCTCCGAAGCAGTGAACTGGCCCAGGCAAGGTAAACCTTGCCAACCCCTGATTAAGACCATAAGCTGTTCCCTAGTCAATAGAATGGACAGATGGGCAGATATTTTGATGTAGCATGTGCAGTTTCCTATATCCCTAAGTTCTGATGCTTTCCCCTAGAATCCTGTATACTTCAGCTTAGTTCAAAAGCTCTGGTGGCATTCATTCTTACTCTCAGTGAGCACAAGCACAGTCCAAAATCTGTGACATTACATTTACATCCTATGTTTCCTCCAAGAATTTCAATGGGACACACTGCCCTCCTCCTCCCCCTTCTATCCTCACAAGGGAGGGAGGTTAGGCTGAGAGACAGTGACTGGCCCAAGGTCACCTAGTAAGCACTATGGCCAAGCTTAGATTTGAACCCTGGTCTTAGGATAAGGTTCACCAGTATATTCCAAGCTGTGGTGTAACTAGTAGGAGGCAGGGGATAAGGCCACTGTGTATGTGAAGTTACTGCTGAATGGAAAAAAATCAAACAAAAGTCACAGAACTGGAACCACCATGGATTCTGATATTATCAGTTTGGCTCTGATAAAACATTTATACTGAAATGGAGCTTGCATTGGTAACATCAAGGATAAATGTTGCATTTTCACTTTAATTTTGAGCCACTGCATTTCAGACTTTCTGAACTCCACACCTAGTCCCTAAAACTTTTATCAGCCACTCCATACCAACCATCTGTTCTGTGGGTGTCCAGAAATCTTCATGCATACCTACAGGTGAAACTCGGAAAATTAGAATATCGTGGAAAAGTTCATTTATTTCAGTAATTCAGCTTAAAAGGTGAAACTAATATGAGATCGACTCATGACATGCAAAGCGAGATATGTCAAGCCTTTATTTGTTATAATTGTGATGATCATGGCATACAGCTGATGAAACCCCAAACTAACAATCTCAGAAAATTAGAATATTAAATGAAATCAGCAAAACAAGGATTGCAAATAGAGCAATATTGGACCTCTGAGAAGTAGAAGCATGCATATGTACTCAGTACTTGGTTTGGGCCCCTTTTGCATCAATTACTGCCTCAATGTGGCGTGGCATGGTTGCTATCAGCCTGTGGCACTGCAAATCTCTTTTCTGATGAGAGCAGCTTTTGCATCTCATTTGGAAACCAAGGACCCAGAGTCTGGAGGAAGAATGGGGAGGCACACAATGCCAGATGCTTGAAGTCCAGTGTGAAGTTTCCACAGTCTGTGTTGATTTGGGGAGCCATGTCATCAGCTGGTGTTGGTCCACTGTGCTTCATTAAGTCCAGTGTCAATGCAGCCATCTACCAGGAGATTTTGGAGCACTTCATGCTTCCTTCCGCAGACGAGCTTTATGGGGATGCTGACTTCATTTTCCAGCAGGACTTTAGCACCTGCCCACACTGCCAAAAGTACCAAAACCTGGTTCAGTGCCCATGGGATTACTGTGCTTGCTTGGCCAGCAAACTTGCCTGACCTGAACCCCATAGAGAATCTATGGGGCATTGCCAAGAGACAGATGAGAGACATGAGACCGAGCAATGCAGAAGAGCTGAATGCTGCTATTGAAGCTTCCTGGTCTTCCATAACACCTTAGCAGTTTCACCTTTTAAGTTGAATTACTGAAATAAATGAACTTTTCCACGATATTCTAATTTTCCGAGTTTCACCTGTAATATTGTGTTGTAACCTAATACCTTGGGGTGAAGGGTGGGTAATAAACCGCAATTGAAACAACAACAATATAATTATGTGAATTCTGCCACTTGAGAAGGAAGACTTTCTAAGAACACAGTACATACTTTCCTTTGAGCACTGAAAAAAACTTGGTACATGCTTCCCACTGAAAACCAGTCAAACGCATACCCCAAAATCTAAAATTTGTAAGAACACCTTGCAAAACAGGTCTGTGAAGGCAGATCAAACCTCCATGCACCTTAACTTAGGTTAGGCACTTTAATTTAAGCATGACCTAATTTGTGTTGCGGTTCAGCCCCAGGTTCCAATTTATTTCAGTCCCTGGAGGCTAGAAAACATTGGGGGGGGGGGAATTATCTCTGCCTCTGAGCATGGGCAGAGAGCATTTCCAAATGCTTGCCCTACCAGAAGGAACCTGGTGTCCTAGGATAATTATACTGAGGCAGGTACTGGTGATCATGCTTGAACCCCGGCACCTCTCTTTTCCAAGCTACAGCGCGCAGATGGGGGGGGTGGTCTCCTTCTCCGGCTCCACCCGAAGCCTCTCGACTCCTCTCGCGTTGCCTAAGAAGCCATTCGGCTGCGCTCGGCTTCCCTTTCCCCGCCCCGTTCCAAACACGAAGCCGTTCGGCTGACCTTTTCCCCTGAGATTCGATCCGACCTGTCTCTCCCTCGCCTATTCCCGAAGCCGCTCGGCTTCCTGTCGTCCGTAAAGCAGCCGCTCGACTCTCTTCGGCTTCTCACCCGAAGCTTTTCGGAAAGGAACGAATTGGCCCCGCCCCTTCCCGAAGCCATTCGGCTCGTTTTCCTTCGGCACCCGTTCATATAATCTCCACAGCGTGCTCTTACCTTCATGCGCAGCAGATTCTTGGACAGCTTACTCTTCACGTCCCGAGCCATGACGGCGACAGGCTGCCGCTGAGGGGCACTTTGGCTCGCTGCTGACCTTCTTAGTCTTCCCTTGCAACCACCGGGCCGCGGCCTCGCCCTCCACACGCCTCAATCTAGGGACTGTCACTGAACATGCGCTGCCTTTGCACGCATGCCTGGTAGAGCTCTCTGACGCCTGCTTGCCAGCTTCATGCCCTCACTTTGAGCCAGCCCCCACCCCCTTCCCCTGACAGCGTGGAGGCATCAAACGTGGAATCATTTCTAAGCAACGTGGATTGTGCAAAATATTTCAACAAGTTAAATATAAAAAAACACAGATAGGATATTTTTCAGGGAAGAGAGGAAGGGCTGGCAAGGATGGATCGTGCTTAATATCTTTCTCTGTAGCCAGATGTGCCCTTTGCTCTTACAGTAAGAGTCTTTTTTGTTGTTTAGTCGTTTAGTCGTGTCCGAGTCTTCGGGACCCCATGGACCAGAGCACGCCAGGCACTCCTGTCTTCTACTGCCTCCCGCAGTTTGGTTAAACTCATGTTGGTAGCTTCGAGAACACTATCCAACCATCTCGTCCTCTGCCGTCCCCTTCTCCTTGTGCCCTCCATCTTTCCCAACAACAGAGTCTTTTCCAGGGAGTCTTCTCTTCTCATGAGGTGGCCAAAGTATTGGAGCCTCAGCTTCAGGATCTGTCCTTCCAGTGAGCACTCAGGGCTGATTTCCTTCAGAATGGAGAGGTTTGATCTTCTTGCAGTCCATGGGACTCTCAAGAGTCTCCTCCAGCACCAGAATTCAAAAGCATCAATTCTTCGGCTCTCACTTCCATACATTACTACTGGAAAACCATAGCTTTTACTATATGGTAAAAGTCTTAATAGCTGGCAAAAGAGTGAAACGGTAAAAGTCTTAATAGCTGGCAAAGAGCTGGCAGTAAGAGTCTTAATAGCTGGCAAAAGATCGATCACTGGGGCAGCAACTAGCTTCCCACATGCAGTGCACAACCAGATGCCCCTGAGAAATCTGAAAGCAGGAGCTGAGTGCAACTGTTCTCTCCCTGCCCTTCTCAGCGACAGGTATTTAGAGGTTTACAGCTGTTGTGGCTAGTAGCCATTAACAGACTTCTTCATAAATTTGTACAATCCTCTTTTAAAGCCATGTAAGGGTCCAGGTCAAAATGTAGAAGGTGGGTTAAGTAGGAAATTCTGACAAGTCTTAATATTGCTACCTGCCTGCTCATGCTACCAAAGACCACATGTTGGTATAAAAAAGGGAGATTGTTGCAAGCAGGAGTTGAGTTTGCCCAATTCACTTCATCAGAAGGAGTCATATTAGGACACAGTAAGTGAATTCTGCCTTGTCCTCTTAAGTTCAACCCACCCAATAGGATTCCCCTATCTTCGCTTGACTTGGGGAAAACACTGTTCTTAGTGCCAGATCAGGAACTGTAAAAACCAGTTAATAAACCATCAAGCTTTAATTGCCATAGCAAATAACATTCAGCAGATAGCAACACTATCGTTATAGTAAAAGATTCTGGAAGATTGTGATTTCAGACAGCTGAAATCTGTTCAGTAAGGCTGAAGGAAGGACACAATTTTCTGTTCACTTTTTCTTTCCAAATGCTGTATCGAGATTTCCACTTTGTAATCACATGGAAAGATTGTGACTGGGTGGAGTGAGGAAGCCTAGTGGGTCAGATGTAGCTAAGTTCTTCTTAGGGTAAACCCACCAGAATTAATAGATTTATGTTAGTCAGGCCCCATTCATTTCAATGGTCCTACTCTGAGTATTACTAACACTGGATGCAACCCCAGCTTAGATCACCACTGTTATATTTTGGTCAGTGTCCCTATATAGATAAGCCACTATCAAGTAGGATTTTGCTCTGTTCTATTGCTTTGATAGTATTTCAGTGTGCTTTTATTATACCTTTTGTTGGATTAATAATTTGGTTTTAGTTTCCAGTTTGACAGCCTTTGGGCCCAAAAAGCTGTATATAAATAAACCGTAACATATTTTTAGGCATAATGCTTAAAAAATTGTAGCAGAAATGCATTGACTCCTAGAAAATCTGAAAACAGGACAGTTATATATTTCTCTTTCTAACATGTGTGTGTGTGTGTGTGTGTGCGTGCCTTGCAAAATAACTGATGTTCATGCCAGCATCTCTTACCAGGATATCATTTTATGTTCTATTCTGTACCAAGAATGAGAATATAAATGGACTATGAACCTGCACCAGTCATAGGTAGATAGAAATTGTTGTAAGCCCAGATTGCACACCTGGGTACTATCTGCCTTTTGCTACGCCAAGCCAGACATATGGAAAATATAACAGCTTGTGAAATATACTTGGAGTCGAGAGTGGATTTCATGCTCTTTATTCAGCTCATAGTGGTGTGGAGGAATGGAAGTTCCCCCAGAATGTCTGCTTTATATACATTATTTACACAATCGGCCCCACATGATTGGCTAATTCCGGGATTCTCCTGTAGACCAATCAGGTTGCGGATTCACTTCCACCTGGAGCTGGATTGGGTGGCTCCTGTGGACCAATCAGACTGCTGCATTCTGAATCCTATTGTTCTAGGACCAGTCAGACTGCTGCATTCTGAATCCTATTGTTCTAGGACCAATCAGACTGCTGCATTTTGGATCCTATTCAACTCAGTACATAACACCTTGGTTTCTCAAAACTATACAAGTCAGCAGCCGTTACCTGCATATAAGTTTGTTCTCTGCACTGGAGATAAGAAAATGATGGATCATGTTTATGTCGTGCTCACATATCATATTCTCTACCTGACTGGTAGGAAAGTGCATTTCAGTTATACAATATAGCCATCTATTCCTTGTTATCCATGAGAGAATGACAATTGCACTCCGTATGGTTTTGATCCTTCTGGATTGATTGATTGATCAGTAGATTTGGGGTAATGTATGTCTTGCACCTAATAGAGTTACATGGGGGGGGGAGTGATAGTTTCTGTCACCAAGGAGTTTATTATCTAAGGCTGCATACTTACCACTGGCCACAGCAGAAAAAAGAAAACCATAGGATCAGCAGTGACTGGTGTCCATTGGGACAGGTTGGGGTGGAGGCCAAAAATGGCTTGAGCCAGAGCCAATGTCAGGCAGAGCCAACTAATTATAGTTTGGTCCTCATCATCAAACCTTTTATTGGCATCACATACAAACATAAAAAACAAATCAATACAGAATTACCACTTCCCCAGTGGCACAAAACATTTACTAAAAGAAAGGAGGCAGAGCAGTCTATCGTCGTATCTCTAGGTCTCCAGGGAGATCAGATGTCTGCAGTGTATTTTGATGACAAAAAACCAAATAGAGATATTTAGCCACTAACTTGGTGAGCACCTGATCATTCCCCAGTAATAGAAAATGTGTGACCTCCAACTCTGCTTTCCATTTGGGGATACAGAGTTGATCTAGAAATTGATGACAGAAATCAGCATATAGTTTACAATTAAGAACCATATGTGTAAGGGTTTCCACCAGGTGGTCTTCGCATGGGCAAGTTCTTTCTCCTTCCACCCTGCCTGAGAACCTTCCCCAAAGGAGGTTTGATGGATTTGAATTTAACCAGCGAAAATGCCCTTCTTTCTTGAGGGTTAAGCAGAAATTCAAGGTAATTGTGGTTAGTTTCATGTGCCCAAATAAAGAGGGGAACCTGTTTTCTCTGCTGCTACTGTTAGTTCTTGGCGTTCAATATCCCACAACCTAGTTTTTATTATAGCCTTGGCAGATGACATTTCTCCTGCAGACTTCTACACTGAGATGAAGAAGGAGGAAGCAGATAGGCAGTGTTGCTCTCTGAACTGGATCTGAGTAAGAAGGCAGGCAGGTGGGATTTGGTGAGGTTGGTAGGGCAGGGCCCCATTCAACTTGTCAGCATGTAACACCTTTGCTCTGAGACCTGCACTAGTTGCTAATCTGCTACTGGGCCAACTTAAAGGTGTTACTATTAGTTTATAAAGTCTTTAACAACTTAGGACCAGTTTACCTGTGAGAGCGCCTTACCCCATATGTGTTTTATCTTTTTTGTAAACAGTTTTGAATGTTTGCTTGCTTGTTCTTTTTACTATAAATTTTATGAAATAAATAAAAGTAAGGGACCAACCCCCACTGTTGTCTACACTGAATGGCAGCAGCTTCCCAGAGTTTCTTTCCCAACCCAACTCTACCTAAAGATGCTACAAATTGGACCTGGGACCTTCCGCATGCCAAGCATGTGCTGTGCCACTGAGCTGCAGCCCCTCTTTCTATCTGTGGCACCTCCTCTTAGTCCTCATAAAAGCTTATTATCTGCAGCACATGCATGAATTCCCTGTTTCCTTTCCTTCTCCTGTCCCCCTTCCCTGTCCTCTTGTCACCCCCACGTTCTAAATTTAATCTGCAAACTCCCCGGGGAGCAGGGACCTTTCTGTTTTGCTTAAGCCACCTTGCAAAGTGCCACATGGATTGATTGGCGCTGTATATAAATAAGATTAGTTGTCGCCACAAAAGACAAAAAGGGAAAACATCACAGTCTATTTGTTAACTATAAAACTGAGCCTGCGCCAGCTGCACAGGTGCCGGCTTTGCAATTTCCGAGGTCAATACGCCTGCTCCCATGACTTTAATAAACATTGATGCTGCGGGCTTGTTTCAGAGTGATTGAACCACACAAAGATTATAGGTTATGTTAGCTGGGTTCTTTTTGCTTCCTTTTTTCTTTTCCAGAGGGGTGGATGGTGCTGATTGATTAAATTGTCATTCTTTTTTTAAAAGTTAGTTGCTGAAATATAACTCGCTATGGTTTTGTTTAAAGAGACAGCTTTTCCACATAAAGTGAACTAGCCTAGAATTTTTAAAAGAGGTGAGAGAAAGCATAACAATCTCAATCTGTTCATCACAGAGGCTACGTACCCACCGTACATTTAAAACACGCTTTCCCCACAGAGAAGCCTGGGAAGTGTAGTTTGTTATGGGTGCCTACAATTATAGCTTCGTGAGGGGTAAACTACAGTTCCCAGAATTGTTTTTGGGGAGGGGGGTTGCTTTAAAAGTCCTTTACATTATTCGTATCTGTGCACAGTGGTACCTCAGGTTACAGACGCTTCAGGTTACAGACACTTCAGGTTACAGACTCCTCTAACCCAGAAATAGTACCTCGGGTTAAGAACTTTGCTTCAAGATGAGAACAGAAATCATGCAGTGGCAGCAGGAGGCCCCATTAGCTAAAGTGGTGCTCCAGGTTAAGAATAGTTTTAGGTTAAGAACGGACCTCCAGAACGAATTAAGTTCTTAACCCGAGGTACCACTGTAGTCTAGCTTCCGGAGAAGTGTGGGTGTTTGTGTGAATAGCCCCTGTAAATAAGGAAGAGACCAGCAGCAGTTCTTTGCTTCTTAACTAAGTCTTGCAGAGCATAAGAACCTAATTATTGTATTTTAATATTTGCTGGAAGCAGATAGGTGGGGTATAAATATATTATTATTATTATTATTATTATTATTATTATTATTATTATTATTATTATTATTTCACCCCTGCTGGATCAAGCAAAAAGCTCTTCTTGACCAGCACTCTGTTATCACAATGGCCAACCAGACGTCAACAGGACCTGAATGCAAAAACACTTTTCCCTACGTGAGTTCCCAGCAACTGGAATTCAGAGGCATTTTCCCTTCAACTGCGGATGTAGAACATAGCCGTTGTGGCTAGTAGCCGTATTCTCCACAAAATTGCCTAATCATTTTTTAAAGCCATCCAGGTTGGTGACCATCACCGTCCCTTGAGGGGGGAGTGAATTTTGTTGTGTTACTACCCGAAGTGATTGCTCATTCACTCCAGCCATCACTTCATATAACAGTAATCAAGGGACCACAGAGAAATGTGAACATCCGAAAGAATGCTACTAGCTTTGCTAATTTCTGTCAGGATGAAGAATTTTCCCATTTTCCCATGATGCATTATCAGTGTTTTTAAACTCTGAAGTACTTCATGGAAAGTTGAAATACTGATGCACTATGCAATTGTGCTAAATACAAAAAGTGCTGCAGCTAGAATCTAGCTCTCCATGATGGATCGCTGCTTTGATCCACTGTGGCAAATCCTATAGTAGCTAACACCTGTGTTGTTAGGCAGCTCTGGAAATCACAGCGGGGTCCTGATAAAAATACCAACTTTTAATGACTGTGGTGGATAGAAAGGCATTTTTTCCTGTACATATTAGTCAGCATATTGCCGCAGAGAATAAAATTGGAGTCAAGGTTAGCCATCACCAAGGAATGCCGAAACATTCCACAGTTCTTTCTGAGTGAAAAAAAAATGTGCTGCAGAGTTCTTTTCTCTTCCTATTTTCAGAAAAGGTAAAACATTCCTTAAAATGATTGATATTGGAACATTAGAGCCAGCATACTTTCCCTTTCAATACAGCAGTCCCTGTGTGACAGTTTCCCACATTTGCATAAGCAATTGACCTCTCATTAGCATCTCATTAGAAAAATAGGTAACATGGCAAAAAACCCAAAACAAACCCCAACCTAACTGTGTTGAAAGAAATGTTTCCTGTGAAATTTGAATCCAAATGATTTCAAACTGACTGCTTAACAAACACTTTGTGGATGTGTGTGTGTGCTTCATGGCCCTTTCAAAGTAGCTTAGGAAAAAATTATCATAATAAAACCACATTCAGGGGAAGTAGAAATAGCTACATTAGGACATAATGAGAAACCGTTGTTTATTGTGATAGGAATGAGCCTAGCCCCCCCAGTAGCTCAGCAGCAAGGAGTTTAGAGGAGCTCAGTTCACTTCTGGTTTGATTAACCACAGTTTGCTGTGTTGTCGAATCCAGACATACTAGCTAAATTTAACTGTGGTTTGTTTGAAACAAGCCAACTTCAAACTGTGGTTTGTGTAGCTGGCTTGTTTCAAAAAACCTTGTTTAGGGTAAACTTTTTTCCAACCCAATTTTCTTCTGGACTACCTTCTCCGTGACATGTCAGTGCTGGGTGGGGCCAGAGGCAAAAGTGGGCAGAGCAAATAAGATTAGCTTTATATAGTAGGCTTGTTTCTGTACACACACCTGCCTGTTCTCCATCTAGGCAAGCAAGAGACCTTATCAGAGTTCAAGGACACATTCCATCCAAGCAAATACATTAAAAGAGGGCAGGAAACTGGGCCAGTCAGGGGAGTGGCCTGAGGAAAGAGTAATGTGGCTGGAGAGGGGGATAGCATAAGTTGAGTCCTGATGGCCAGACAAATGCTAGAAGGACCACATCTGGGCAGTGACCATGAGGTTCCCTGGGGATTCATAGTTTCAAAGCAGAGATGAATTGTGGCTGATTGAAACAAGAAGCTTCTAATCTCCTCCTCATGGCTGTATCAGAAAAGCAAAGAAGAGGAAGACGAATCCTAAAAGCTAAAAAGGGAGCGAATGGAAGGAGACTGGGGGCCTTGTGCAAAAAGCCCCAACCATGTCCCTGCATCTTAAATCTGACATAGGTGATTCACACATGATGCACCGCCATCCCCTGCCGCTGCTTGCTACTGTCACGTAACACATACACATTCAAACCACTCTTACCCATCGTTGTTTCTCTTATTTGAACTATTATCTTGTTAATATGCTGGTGCTTAACTTTACATTTCCAGTCCCTGACTAAATGAATGGAGAGGTCCCCACGCTGCTGCTGCTAAAACATGTACATTAGCAATTTGCAAACTCCCACAGAATACATTTCCATTTTTTACACATATATTAAAAGGGGTGGTGGCGGCAGTGGGAGAGATTGCAATCAGCTGATTTTGAAGTCAAAGCCTCTACTGATTTCTTGTCAGATCTGTTGCGCATTACTTTCACCCCAAATTTCCCAATCCTGGATTTCCCCTCTTGCTCTCTTTTGTGGGACAACAACAAAAGCACTGATTATCTCTAACAGCACAGATCGCTTGGATCTTATCCATCAGCCTCCAAGAAAGGTGTCATTAGAGAGGAAAGAGAGTGAGATGCAAAAAAAGAAAAAAAAAGAAAAAGAAAATTCCCGGCCATGAAATTCTGTCTTGGCTGATGGAGCCACTTAGAATTTTCTTTCGTTATGATCCATGATTGGCTTCATTGGGCCCAAACACTCTTAGAGGAGGTGGGTGGTGGAATATTTAGCACTGAAACTCCCAACAGTAATAATTAGTAGTGCAATAGTAGTGTTAATTTCTAACCAGAGACACATAGGAGCTAACTGCTAGGGACCGGGGTCCCTTTGACCTCACCAATAAAATATTTGAGCGGGCCAACACCTCCACCCGCCCCAGTTGATGGACATTGCCATTCAAATGGTGTGTGCCATGTCTTGTGATCGATCATCACAGCAGGGTGGGACTTACCTGACCCCCCCCCCCATATTTTATTCAACTTTATACCCCTGGAGAGACATAATGTGGAGAGAACACAATTCTTATGCTCTACCTCCACAGTTGGAAGCTGCAATGCTTCTAAATCCCAGTTGCTGAAAACCACAGCAAGAGAGAGTGCTCTCATGCTCAGATTCTGCTTGTGGGTTTCCCACAGACATCTAGTTGGCCATTGTGGGGACAACAGGATGCTGGACTAGATGGGCCATTGGCCTGATCCATCAGGCTCTTCTAAAGTTAACCCAGGCTGGACCTACACTGACCTTTTTAACGCTATTAGAGCGATATTAGCTGAATAGTTCTAAAGTGTCACAGGGCATAGTGTTAAAATAAAAAGTTCATTACCTTCAGTGCTTTTTTTTCTTCTGCGGATACTCAAAGAAGAAAAGCACTGGTTAAAAGTGTGTCACTCACTATAACAACTTAATGGTGAGCACCTTTTTTTCCTAAAAAGAAAGCACCGGTTACCTTAACATTGTTCCTCTGGAGCAACAGTTTCCTTTACTGCCTGGTTCCTGGTTGCTGTGAAGAGCCCTCTGGGGTCACATTTTAATAACACATTATTAACGTTCTTAGCAAAACATAATGTGGCCCTTACATTTTGAAAATCATTCCTCAACTCTTCCTTAACGTTATAAATCATGCGTGTAGATCTGCCCCCAGAGTGTATAGGATTGCTAGTCACCCTAGTTGCAAAGGACTTCCCATGCATTTCAACAAAAGCCCCTCCTCTCTCCTGACTGGGAAAGATTGGTTCTCAAAAGAAGCCCCTTTCCTTAGCAAAGGAGAAAAGATGTGGTGCTGGGGCGTCCTCTTCAGTCAAAACCTACACACTGCTGCAAGCTAGCTAAGGAGGGAATATCTAGACTTGAAAGAGCAAGCAGATATATTAAGAAATCCTTGAGGCTTAGCATACACACCCCAGCTTATTTTGTGCCTTGGGATTTGTTTGGCCTCTGGAAGAGAGAGAAGCATGGCAGAAAGACCTTTAAAGAGGGAGGAGGACAAATGCTTTCCTGTTGGTTTGATTATGTGTTTGTAAAAACGTTGGGGGGGGGGGGAATCCACTAACCTCTCAATAAATTTGAGATAACTAACAGCTAATTGGCTGAACATGTAATACAGAGGCTTTTATTCTTGATACTCCTTGTGCCTCTGATGGTTTCAGTCACAGGTTTATGCTGCTGTATATCTCGCAAGTCATGTGTGCCACACGTCTTGTTCTCTCGTTTCTTATGGTGGTACTCTCCATTTACACGTCTATAGCCCATTGCAAATATCCAGATAACCAGCTTTATGTTTTCTTTTTGTGAATGTAACATGCCATACCAACATTTGCTTCGGGTTAAGTACTTAATTTGTTCCAGGAGGTCCGTACTTAACCTGAAACTGTTCTTAACCTGAAGCACCACTTTAGCTAATGGGGCCTCCCACTGCTGCCGCACCGCTGGAGCATGATTTCTGTTCTCATCCTCAAGCAAAGTTCTTAACCTGAGGTACTATTTCTGGATTAGCGGGGCCTGTAACCGAAGTGTATGTAACCTGA
>NW_028148510.1:0-16889 GCF_965153285.1 Podarcis tiliguerta
AGGAAATCTAAAAGTAAAATATGAATGACAGTTGCATCTTCTGAAATATAAGAAACACACAGAGAAATGTGCGCACAATTAATAATTGACAAATTTTGCACTGTTTAAAAATGTTCTGTCAAGTCTTCTAACACCTTGTAGTTGCATGCCTTGGAACTGGCAAGGGACTCAGAAAGCAGAATATTTATAAACTGTTCTGTTTGGTGATATAGATCACGGTGTCACTAAGCAAGCTGCAACAAGACCCAAGCTGCATTGCAGAATATTCTCAGGGGGGAGTAAGATGACTGTGTGCACCTGTGGTTGGGAACCAGATGCAATTTAATTAAAATCCTGCAAAAAGTAATAAAAAAAACGGATGATAGCTGTTTGAAGGTGTAGAGAATGTAGTGATGGCTGTAGTTTTTGGAAATTGTAAACAAAGGACCAGAATAGAATTTTAGGGTGTACTATGTTACCGTGGCAACAAAGTAATTTCTGTAAATCTGTAGTAAGGAAAATCTGCAATAAGGAACCTTTGGACCAGGAATTTAGACAGAAGTGAGTGTTGGGAACCAACAAGTTACTTCATGCCTTAGACATCTTTTTTTTTTGAGAATGTCTGAACCAATAACCTTCATATAGTTTAATTGGTTGAATTGGTGAAGCTACCATTGATTAATTGGTGCTGGCAAATTTTAATCGGGAGAGAGGAGGGAATGCTGTCTTATTTGTTGAGGCTGCTTTGGTTCTGGTGTGTTAACGTAATGGGGAACGCAAAAGAAAATATTGCCACAGAGGTTGCAGGCCACTAGGGGGTTCCAGGCACTCACCCAGGGTTGTGTTTCTGCTGGGAAATCAGGGCACAGCGGAGACTAAGAAATATGGTTTATTGTGCACATGTTTACACCTGGGCCTACTTCAGAGAGTGTTCAAGAGCATTACATCTCAGTAGCGTAGCGTGGGTTGTCAGCACCCGGGGCAAGGCAAGTAATTTGCGCCCCCTAACCCGGGGCAAGGCATAATTTGTCACCACACCGCACGCCTGGCACCCTCCCCTCCACAGTGGGCGGCGACCCGGCGGCTCGGATCGGATTTGCACAGCCAGCACTGCAGTGAGAGAGAGAGAGTGAGCCAGGTAGGGGCAGAGAGCTGCGAGTGCGAGCGCGCCCCCCCAGATGTTGCACCCGGTACAGCTGGCCCCCCCTGCACCCCCACGCTACGCCACTGTTACATATTGTTCCTCATAGCAGTGCAGCTTTGGAGACCAAAGCATCGTGTCAGGGTGGTTTGCCCTGCCCGGCGTTCTCTTTCTCCTTCCCATGAACCCTTGTAAAACAACCCCCCCCCCCCCCCGTGGGCACAGCCTGCCCCCTCTCCTGTTTCCCTAATTCTGGAAGCTGATATCCTAAACCAGTGGTTTTCAACCAGTGTGCCGTTGTATCCTGGGGTGCCTTGAATGCTGGTCAGGGGTGCTGCGGACAACACTGACCTCTATCCCTTTTCCTTCCCTCTTCTCTGAAGACTTCTTGTGTCTCTGCCTCTCAAAGCCAGATGTTTGTTGCAGCAGCCCTGGCTACAAGCTCTGCAGGCGAATGGTGCCTCTGGGGCTGGCCAGGGGGTACTGGTTGCCAGGAGCTGAGGCAGCTCAGAGACCTGGATAATAATAATAAATAATAATAATAATAATAATAATAATAATAATAATAATTTATTTGTACCCTGTCCATCTGGCTGGGTCTCCCCAGCCACTCTGGGCAACTTCCAACGAAGATTAAAAATACATTAAAATATCACACATTAAAAACTTCCCTGAACAGGGCTGCCTTCAGATGTCTTCTGAATGTCAGGTAGTTGGTTATCTCTTTGACATCTGGTGGGAGGGCGTTCCACAGGGAAGGCGCCACTACCGAAAAGGCCCTCTGCCTGGTTCCCTGTAGCTATGCCTCTCGCAGGGAGGGAACCGCCAGAAGGCCCTCTGAGCTGGACCTCAGTGTCCGGGCAGAACGATGGGGGTGGAGATACTCCTTCAGGTATACAGTGGTACCTCGGGTGACATACGCTTCAGGTTACATACGCTTCAGGTTACAGACTCCGCTAACCCAGAAATAGTGCTTCAGGTTAAGAACTTTGCTTCAGGATGAGAACAGAAATTGCATGGCGGCAGCGGGAGGCCCCATTAGCTAAAGTGGTACCTCAGGTTAAGTACAGTTTCAGGTTAAGAACGGACCTCCAGAACAAATTAAGTTCTTAACCCGAGGTGCCACTGTATATGCTTTTAGTGGTAGAGAGGAGGGGAAGTACACAGTGGGTTTTGGTTTTTACAAACAGAAGTTCACAAATGGCAAGATGTGTTATTAGTAGCGGCAGACCTGCATTAAAAAATATATATTAATCAAATGGGCCACCTGTAAGAAGCCCCATGTGCCAATGTAGCTCTGCAGTGTCTGGGTTTTTGCACATCTGCTAAGAAAGAACTATTGTTTGTCTTCATTCCACATTCCTTTCTTCACAAAGGTCATCTAGGCAGAACTAGCTTGTGCTTTTATAGTGTAAATGCAGCTCTGGGAGATGATCTATAATGAAATGAAAAAGGTATTTAAATATACCTTCCTGAAGAAACCAGAGGCCTTTCTCCTGGGCATGGTGGGCCAATTGGTGTTAAAGAAGGACAGAATTTTCTTTATGTACGCTACAACAGCAGCAAGAATACTCATCGCAAAGTATTGGAAGACACAAGAACTACCCACTTTGGAAGAATGGCAGATGAAGGTGATGGACTATATGGAATTGGCGGAAATGACCGGCAGAATCCGAAACCAGGGAGAAGAGTTGGTGGAGGAAGATTGGAAGAAATTTAAAGACTATTTACAGAAATATTATAAAATTAACGAATGTTAGAATGATGTTGGATTGAGGTTAAGGGGCTTTTAGTAACAACGGTACGAAGGAATATGTAAAAATGGAATGTTAACAGGTGAAAACTTAAAAGCATAACATATTAAGACCAAGATAAGGAAAAGGAAGAGGGAAAGGATTTGCTGAATACAAAGAGGGGAGGTGTGGGGAGGTCCGTGAAACAAGCAAATGCAAGATATATTATGAAAAATTGAATTGTTTTTAATTGTTTTTCTTTATCACTTTTGTATTTTTCTTTTTCTCTTTTGTGAAAATCTTAATAAAATATTATTTTTTAAAAAATAGTGTAAATGCAGCGTTTTTAGGGAGGTGAATCTAGTTTCTGTGTACATAAACCACATGCAGTCTTCCCTGTGCAATTTCTATGCAAGGTTCTAAATCACTTGTTGAGAGGTGCCTTTCACATGGGCCATGGGGTGGAGATGGCAGGGGTGGGGGCATCAAGACCCTCCCTCTCCCCCCTCATGCAGTTGTTAATTGCACCAGGGGCAATGAGTGAATAGGACTCGAGATTTGATGCAAATACATTCTCCCGGAGGCGAAATGTTTGAGGATTTTTGAAGGCAGCCCCACGAGTGTCAGTAAGCCTAGCAAAATTTATCTAGGGCATTTCCCACGTGCCTCCGTTAAATGAGCAGTAAACACAGATACGTCCTTCAAGCAACCTGTTTACCACATGTTCAAAGTTTCGCAATAATTTGCTAGTATTATATACACTGGAATGTGCACAGTTCATGGGCTGCAAGTGTCCCCCGGTGTCCTATGAACCTCCCTTGACATTCTTGCACTTTCCTCCTCATCCTTTGACTATGCCCCTCTTGACAATCTTCTCTTCTTCAGAACTCTGTGTCCAGTTCTGGGCACCACAGTTCAAGAAGGACACTGACAAACTGGAACGTGTCCAGAGGAGAGTAACCAAAATGGTCAAAGGCCTGGAAACAAAGCCTTATGAGGAACGGCTAACGGAGCTGGGCATGTTTAGCCTGGAGAAGAGGAGGTTAAGGGGTGATATGACAGCCATGTTCAAATATATAAAAGGATGTCACATAGAGGAGGGAGAAAGGTTGTTTTCTGCTGCTCCAGAGAAGCGGACATGGAGCAATGGATCCAAACTACAAGAAAGAAGATTCCACCTAAACATTAGGAAGAACTTCCTGACAGTAAGAGCTGTTTGACAGTGGAATTTGCTGCCAAGGAGTGTGGTGGAGTCTCCTTCTTTGGAGGTCTTAAAGCAGAGGCTTGACAACCATATGTCAGGAGTGCTCTGGTGGTGTTTCCTGCTTGGCAGGGGGTTGGACTCGATGGCCCTTGTGGTCTCTTCCAACTCTATGATTCTATGATTCTATGACTCTCTTCTTGCCCAGTTTCACCATCAGTAAGTAGAGCATAAGACTCTTCATCTCAGGTCTGTCCACAATTCTGTGACCATTTAGTTTTGCATGCAGAGGTGTCTATTGGGCTTACCTGTGTCAGTTACCTATTGAAACACTTCCGTATGCAGAGGGAGCAGCGTATGGAAAGTAAATCTTGTTTTAAGGGTCAACTTTTAGGTAAGTGCTTCCCAATTAGCTAGTTACTGAGGACCCCTATGTTTCAAAAGCCAAGCCATGGACCCCCTACTTTTGACAATTTTGATAACTCTATGGTAGTTATCTCTGCAAAGCAATCTTTGAACCAAAGGTGGAGTAGCCCCTAATACGCAAAATATTTGAAGTACAGTGGAGGCTTGGGTTGCGAACGTGATCCATGCGGGATGCATGTTCACAACCCAAAGCGACACGTCTGCACACGTGCGGGTTGCGATTCGGTGTTTCTGTGCATGCGTGACCGCCGAAAAATGAAAGTAACCCGTTCTGGTACTTCCGGGTTTCGGCAGTCCGTAACCCAAAAAACGCAACCTGAAGCGTCTGTAACCCGAGGTATGGCTGTACAGTGGTACCTCGGATTAAGTACTTAATTCGTTCTGGAGAGGTCTGTTCTTAACCTGAAGCACCACTTTAGCTAATGGGGCCTCTTGCTGCTGCTGCGCTGCCGGAGCACAATTTCTGTTCTCATCCTGAAGCAAAGCTCTTAACCCGAGGTACTATTTCTGGGTTAGCAGAGTCTGCAACCTTAAGCGTATGTACCTGAAGCGTATGTAACCCAAGGTACCACTGTATACTAAAAACAGTGGAAGACAGGAGTGCCTGGCGTGCTCTGGTACATGGGGTCACAAAGAGTTGGACACGACTAAACAAACAAACAAACAAACAAAAAAACCAGACCATAAAATTTGTGATATTAGCATGCAAAAATGACAAAAAAATAGTTTGGGGGGGAGGAGCAAGAGATGGGGCTGTGGATCCGCTGGGTACATTCTGCAGACCCCTGGGGTCCCTGGACTCCTAACTGGGAACCACTGTTCTAGGAAATAAAATCAATAACAAAGTAGTTTGTTGCAGGCAGTACATAACTTGGATAGGAAAGTTTTCAGTTCTAGTCTAACTGTTCTCTCAGAGGATAGCTCCAATCTGACCTCTCATACTGAGCTCTAAGAAAGAAGTGTTGAGGAGCAAGAGGAAACATTCTTTCATATGTGGTGGACTTGTAAAAGGGTTAAAGAGTATTGGGAAATAATCCATAATGAATTGAAAAAAATGTTTTAAAGTACTCCCCCCCCCCAAAAAATAGAGTCCTTTCTGTTGGAGATAATTCAGACTGAAATTCCCAGGTGTCAAAAATTGTTATTTATGTATACCACTACTGCGACCCATGTTTTGTTAGCCCCAAAATGGAAAACGAGCGAGGTCCCTACTAAAAAAGAATGGCAACTTAAATTGACAAAACATGCACAGCTTGCAGACTTAATGTATAGAATAACAGAACAGGAAAAACATACGTTTAGAGAAGACTGGAAAACGTTTATTGAATATATGGGAAATAACTGTGTACAGCTGAAAACGCTGGCACATTAAGATAAATTCAACAATGTAAATAAGTTTTGATGGATGCAATAATGAAATACTGAATGGCATAGTTTTTGTAAAACATGCAGGGATTTATGATATGTAAAATGAACCATGGAAAGAGAAGAAGTGGAGTCACTGATATCTTAAGGATGTAAAATGAGTATTTTAAATTGTAAAACAGAAAATTTAATAAAAATAATATACATATGAAGTTGTAAAACAGGATGCAACCTGACAATATCAGTCTAACATCAAAGAGGCAGAAAGGTCAGCTTGAGAGGTTAAAGGTACTTTGCAAGCTGTGTTGCATCCAAACTTCCAACACGCTTGCCATTGGTGTAGCTGCTCTGATGTCACAGGAGCCTTGAACTAGCAACTGAGGCTCCTCTTATATGAGCCTACCCATCCATTCACATCAGTGGAGGAGGCTCTCCTGTATTAGGGGTAAGTTTGGTTGCAAGGCAGGCAAGGGTTTATTCTATCATCTGCCCTGGAAGATTTGCCTGGGACCCACCTTAATGATTTTTTTGCCACCTGTTAAAAATATTGTTTTGATAGGTGCTTTCATTTGATTTGACTGGTCATCATATCTGTTGCTCAGCTCACTTTTAACATGTAATCATTATTATTTTAACTTTAATATTTTGTTGGAAGCCGCCCAGAGTGGCTGGGGAAGCCCAGCCAGGTGGGCGGGGTATAAATATATTATTATTATTATTATTATTATTATTATTATTATTATTATTATTAGTTGGCCACCATGATAATCCACAGAGAGAAGGAATATATGTTTAACTGAAATAAATAAAATCAAAACAAGGAGAGGAGAGGAAGTACCGGAATGTTTTTTGAATTGAAATTCCCATGGTCGATGAGCAATTTTTGTAAAATTAAACTGCCTACTCATTACAGGCTTTTGAATGACACTTCGTTGATGCAAATTGGTTGAGTGGTTTCTGAGCCTTTCAGTGGAAAGCTATTGACCACAGGGAGAAAACACTTGCTATTTATGGTTATGTGATACTTCCAAGTTCATCTAATTCTTCAAACTAGATTATGTTGTTCCCAACGTAGGTTTCAACGGCTTGTACAGAAGCACAGAAATATTACACCTCAGGTTTCACCGAAACAAGCTCTGAATTATTTATTTTAAAGCCTGGAGATTAACATATATCTTGAAGGTTCTGTTTTTAGTCCACAGTTTCACTTGCTAGCGAAATGCCAGCTGCAGCCAACCAAGAGGGACAAATATATTTCCGATTCTAAGTCTCTTTCTCTCATTGCTGCTTTGGGGTTTTCCTGTCCTGCGTTAGCTTCAGCAGTGTTTATATGAGATATTATTAACTCTCAAACCTCAGACACACATTGTAGCTCTCCGAAATAGTGCCATATTAAATCAGGCAATCCCGTGTGCAAGATATATGTAGAATTCCACATGAAATATTTTCTCTAGAATGTTGTCATTTGCAATTTAGCAGTCTTGTACAACCCAAAATGACCATGCCTTCCAAGGACTGTGGTATTTTGATGATCTCAGAAGGGAGCAAGGTGTGACATCCATCAAAGGAATATAATGCAGCACTGAAACGCACCGTCAGCTTCCCCCTCCTTTTCTGTTATATGAAAGTGTGACATTATGTCATCACGTTGTGGGTTTTCCCACGCCTGCTCTGCATTATTGGCTGGGGAGTGCACGGGAAACAGCACAGGAACAGCCAACAAGATGTCTTCCATGCCCAACAATGCCCATCAGCCCTTGCCAGGATCGCAGCATAGGACACGGGTAGCGCTGTGGTCTAAACCACTGAGCCTCTTGGGTTTGCTGATCAGAAGGTCGGCGGTTCGAATCCCCACGATAGAGTGAGCACCCGTTGCTCAGTCCCAGCTCCTGCCAACCTAGCAGTTCAAAAGCACGCCAGTGCAAGTAGATAGATAGATACCACTGTAGCGGGAAGGTAAGCGGCATTTCCGTGCGCTGCTCTGGTTTCCATCGTGGTGTTCCACCACTGTGCCAGAAGCATGCTGGTCACACGACCTGGAAAGCTGTCTGCAGACAAACGCTGGCTCCCTCGGCCTGAAAGCGAGATGAGCGCCGCACCACCTAGTCCAGGGGTCAGCAACCTTTTTCAGCCGTGGGCTGGCCCACCATCTCTCAGACCATGTGGTGGGCCGGACTATATTGCGTGGGGGGGGGAGAGAACGAATTCCTATGCCCCACAAATAACCCAGAGATGCATTTTAAATAAAAGGACACATTCTACTCATGTAAAAACACACTGATTCCCGGACCATCCGCAGGCCAGATTGAGAAGGCGATTGGGCCACATCCGGCCCCTGGGCCTTAGGTTGCCTACCCCTGCCCTAGTTGCCTTTGGCTGGATTTAACCGCCCAGGGGTCCTTTACCTTTTTTATATATACCTAGAGTGTACCATGTTAACTACCCTGCCATACCATGAAGCTGCACATTTTCTTTGCTGCAAATTACACGGTGACATGTGGGAACTTGACTAGGGTTTCTTATCCTCAGGGGTAACCTCGTGGTCTGGGCTATTTTGTTCTGGTCCCATTGCAATTCTCCCACTAGTCTCAGTAAATTCCAGTAGCCCCAACAAAGGCAACGGAGGTACAGTGGTACCTCTGGTTACGTACTTAATTCATTCTGCAGGTCCTTTCTTAACCTGAAACTGTTCTTAACCACTTTAGCTAATGGGGCCTCCTCCTGCTGCTGTTGCGCAGCTGCACAATTTCTGTTCTCATCCTGAAGCAAAGTTCTTAACCCGAGGCACTATTTCTCGGTTAGTGGAGTCTGTAACCTGAAGCATATGTAACCTGAAGCGTATGTGACCCGATGTACCACTGTACTCCAAGGCTGGTTGCCTGAGAACTGCATCCCAATGGAACAATCCATTCCCCTGTCAAATGGGTAAATCAGCATCAAAACTGGCTTCGCTCCCCTGAAGCTGTTATTAGCCCAAGGTGAAGGAGGCAACTTCTATTGCCGATTTTTGGCAGAGATGGAGAGGACTGGCCTCCCCTTCTATGCACCGAGTCCCAATTCTGATGGTGTCTCCTGTTCCTACTAATGTGACAATAATACAACTTCAAGTGGCACAGTTTAATTTGGTCTAGAAAATACATTTCATTAAATGACTTATGGATTACCATAGAAAATATTTGCTTCACCTGCCTTCCAGGTCACTATTCCACCAGAACTGTGATGCTGCATTTAACATGAAGGCATTGTGTATCTAATGATTATCACCCAATCACTTCAGGGTTGAGAGATACTTATTTTGAATGTCACTGAGCAGAGGGGTTTTTTTATCTGTAATTTTCACACTACTGATTATCTGCAATGAGCATAGTAAAATAAAGAAGCTACAGACACGTATTAGAAGGATTCTAAGGCTGCACCCCCCAAAAAAACATTAAAAGCACATAGCTTCCCCCAAAGAATAAAGGGAACTTGCAGAGCTACAATTCCCAACACCCTAGGCCAGCCTTTCTCAACCTGTGGGTCCTCAGATGTTGTTGAACTACAACTCCCATCAACCCTAGCTAGCAAGGCCAGAGCTCAGGGATGATGGGAGTTGTAGTCCAACAACATCTGGGGACCCACAGGTTGAGAACCGCTTCCCCAGGCAAACTACAATTCCCAGGATTCTTAGGGAGAAGTCACATCGCAACTGGGGGTTGCTTGCTTGTTTTGTTTCACTCCCAACACCCACAATTGCTAGTCTGAATGGGATGCTTGCTTCCTTTCTGTGCAATCGGGGAGGTGTGGGGAGCAGCAAAGTGGGCACAGTTTCTTCACGTACAGTAACCCACGCTACCAATATTTTTCAGCGCACATTCGGCCGTGCTAAAACTTTAGGGAGGGCATCGTTTCTTCCCCTCCTTACCAAAATTCAGCCTGGATTCCTGAGATCTCTCAGGGACCAAACTTATTTCTAAATTGCACCCGGGAGATGTCAATTTCTGGTCCAGAAGGTAGTGTGTGATGTCCAGCACAGCTTGGATAAATTCTCAGGCTGCCTTAAAGCTCTTTCCAAGGTGCCTGGAGGCTCAGCGAGGAGGAGATTGCTAATACCGCATGACATTTGGCACGCCCAGTGACTTCACAAAGTCCTAATGACGGTTCTACACGTGAGCACAAGGGCCTGGTTCTGCTGAAGGATTGCTGCAGGTGTGCCTAATTCATGCTCCCCACTAACAAAGCATGAAACCGCCATTTATCCACAAATTCCTTCTCGCTGCAAACTGCTGGGCCCCGAGACATGTGTAATAATGGCATTCTGTGGTAGTAACAAGGCACAGAGCATCACAAATGGAATGCCGGCGTCTCTAAATAACAGCTTAACAACTTCTCCTTCAAGCATGAAATAAAGACGACAAAATCTGGGAGAGGGAGAGAGGTCTGAAAGATAACTTATGTGAGCAATCATCTCCACAAAGGCGGTAACAAAAATGCCAATAATGCTTAAAAGGAATATCAGTCTTTCAGTCCTTCCCGGCAGGAATGAGAAAAGCAACACAGTTTACAAAAGGCACCTAAAAAGAATATATATATATATATATATAACAATGCTTAAAAGCCTAACAAAGAAGAACTCAAGAGAAAATTGAAAAGTTTAACATACAAACAAGATTATTTACCACTTTTATCTGCCACAGGAGGCATATTCTCATTTTTACTTGACAAAGCACAATACAGAGTTTGCAACAACAAGCTTTGCTGCAGGGTTGTGGAACAAGAGGTGTACAAAAAAGGGATGAGAGCTATCCCATCATTTCATTATACATTTTTATTCGCACAAGGCTCCGGTGCAGCTATCTCCACTCACAACGCTGGGATTCACGGCGCAGTGCATTAAGTTACTAAGGCAGAAAGTGCAGGCGGAGAGATGATCATTTGGGGGCAAACCTATTCACTTTTTGCCACTATGGGAACATCTAGGTGCATTAGACAGCAGCTACAAAGCATGTGGCCAGCACATTTTCAATAAAGCCACACAGCGGCTTGTTTAGCCCCTAGAAAACTTGGCTCCCTACCTCTTGAAGCTTTGGATGTTGTGAAGAAGCGCCACCAACCAACTGGTGCTGCTTCTTCCATAAACTACTTGTGGCACTTGCCCCTAACAACCTGAAAGGGAACTTGACACATCTGATGAAGCAGGCATCCCTATTTTGGGGCCTCTGGCGCAAGGACCGGATGCTGCAGTAGATGGACCTTTGGTCTGATTCTGCGGGGCTCTTAGGTTCTTACGATGCACAAGTTGCATGGCCAAACATAAAAGGATCTCCCTTCAGCTACCTCCATTCAACAGTTAGAGGTTCTCTGGCAAGCATCAGATTCAAGTTTTAATTTCTTCGCTATCTTCCTGCCGCCCCCCGTTTCTATAGATTCTGGCCACCTATTGAGAGACCCCAGCTTAGCTACTCCATGTGAATAAATTGAATTGTTCTGAAGTAACATAGCAGCACAACTATTTTCTAGATCCTGCCTAGATCTCTCTGGCGGAGAGGCAGTCTTAACACATAAAATCACTGAACTAAGTCATGCTTGCACTGATGGAAAGACTCTGAGCCTCCCTCACAGAGGCTTTATGCTGCCATCATAATAATCGTTAGTACAACGATTACCTTTCCTTCCACTGCACAGATAGTCATGGCTTCGTTCTCTCTCACTAAACCTAGTTAGAGCTCAGAGGGCCAGGGGCTGTAACTGATAGGAACTCATTCCAAATTCAAAGAGGAGCTGGCGTGTCTCGCATACTCACCCAGTCCTTGAGCTGAAACTGCTGCATAACCGTGGGGGTGGGAGAAGAACCGTAAAGGATGATACAGAATTGGGGGACTGGTTCTGCCCATGCAACAGAGTGAAGCAGACTGCCTCCATTAAAGCGGTAAGGAACAGGTGAATGCAGGCCTTCATGTCTGAGTGCTGGACCAGAACTTTTTATCCTGATGGCCTGGACCTTTTTAAAATGTTCAGGATGAGGACAATTGGGCTCTCCTTCAACCCATGGGATTAGAGCTACTGGGAAGGGTCTATCATGGCTTAGACCCTTCAGGGGATTTTCTAGTCCTCTTAGTCAATAGAGCACGAGAATTTTAATCTCAGTGTTGAGGGTTCGAGCCTCACATTGGGCAAAAAAAATCCTGCAATTTGGGTATTGGACTTGATGACCCCAATGGTCCTTTCCAACTCTACAATTCTATCAAAAACAAAACAAACAGGCATGCAATGAGCTTCTTTGATTATACAGATATAAGGAAACACGTCCAAGCACAGTGTTCTACCAAATCACTTGGCAAGACGTGGGCCTGCTCCCACTCGCGTCCCACAAAGGTGCTTGGGGGACAGCGCCCCACGTTGCTCCACACGAACTGAGAGTGCACCTTTGGGAACACTCAATGCTACCAGCCACCCGCCCATTGTAAAGCAGGGGTGGGGAATCTGCATCAGCTTCAGGGTTGGAATGCTTTCCAGCAGCAGGTGGGACCAGAAGCAAAAGTGGGAAGATCGATAGAATGAGATCTTCCATTTTGCAGGAGGACCCATTCCAGCTGGAAAAAGATTTCCACACATGTACACCCACCCACCCACACCTTCTTGTCTATCCTCCAAGAGGCATTATTAACAGTCCAATGATCTGCAGAGCCCAGGCAAGGGTGTTTATCCTAGGAGTTTATCTCAGTGAAGACCTTACTTGGAAAATCAATACAACCCAGGTGGTTAAGAAAGCCCAAAAGAGACTCCATCTCCTCAGAGTATTGCGAAAGAACGATGTCAATCAACATTTGATTATCTCCTTCTACCGGTCCACAATAGAAAGTGTCCTTTCATACTGCATCACGGTGTGGTACGCTGGTTTGACATCAACTGATAGGAAGTGCCTACAGAGGGTGGTGAATACAGCACAAGATATTATGGGCTGTCCTGTGAATCCGCTGGATGAAATAGCGGAAGAACGTTGCCTCAGGAGAGTGAGGAAAATTCTCAGAGATGATTCACACCCTGGCCGGCACTTTCTTGATCTCCTGCCCTCAGGCAGAAGATACAGAAGCATGATTAGTCGCACCAACAGGGTAAAGAACAGCTTCTATCCGTGCGCTGTTAGGCTGCTGAATGAAAAGATAACAACAGGGCAACTGACTTTCGGATTTGGTGGGTGTGCGTCAGTAAACGAGGGGAATTAGGACTAAGAGAGCTGAGTGGGGGGTGCTCGTGTAATCTCACTGTATACAAGTTGCACAAGTGACAATAAAGTATTTCAATTTCAATACCTTGGGAAGGTTCCCCACTGCCTTTTAAAGGGATGATCAATAGCTGCAAGCAAGTGGTGAAATCTTGTCCACCATCCCTGATCTTCTCCACAAGGAACCACAGCAAAGCTTCCAAAGAAGCTCAAGGTTTTCCTCACACCCAGTTTGAAAACCAATGGTTTAGCATATGGATTACCACTGCTGTGTGCTATGGATGTTTTCAACTTCCACTTCCATCATACCTGATAATTAGTTCTGCTCGCTGAGGCTCATGGGAGTTGGACTCCAAAACAACTGGAAGGCACTGCACTAGCTACCCATGGTTTAGGGTGTTGCGATGCAGCTTCCTGACTAACAGAGGAGTCTTGGCCAAGTGGGCTGGAGGTGTGAGGAAATAGATGTTACCTGAGTCGACCAGGAGAAGGGAATTTACCAAAAAAAAAGTCGCCTGTCTGCGGCTGCCACAAAGGGAAATCCTCTAAAGGTTTACCAACAACGTGACTAGGCAAAAAGGAAAATGAAATTGTGATGAAAGAGACTTGCACTTACGCCTTGTTCCGATTCCAGCAGCTCTGTTTTGACTGCAGGCATCCCATCAAGCATTAACATTCTGCTTCCAATGTGTTAATGTCCTTTAAAGAGAACAAGGAAAACAAGGGTGAGCTTTGAGAAGGGAGAAGCCATGAAATAACCAGGGCACTTCACCAATTCAAGACTTCTCGGAAGTTAAAAAAGAAAAGAAAGACAAAGTCAAGCAATTCATCAACTGTGTAAGTTTAAATAAATTAGAACATATTACCAAAATATCAACACTGCTTACTTTTTGAGGTCACTTTCCTTACAAGTTACATAACCAGAGCTATGAGTATGTCATAATTCCACAGGAAAGAACAGAGTGTGCTATTGGGCACATCGTTCAGCTTCCTGAGCATCTCGGGTTTTCTTTCTTTAAATAGCAAGTTTCTAGCCATCATGGCTGCAAAGATGTGCTCCAAAAGGCATGGCTTAATGCCTGCTTTAATGTCTGAGAAGTGAGAAAAGTGGCTGAAATTGATTTCCTGTGATAGGGGATGGAAGTTCAGTGCCCTTCACAGCTGCACCAACAGAGCTCTGCAAACTAAATTATGCAAATAAGAGACTGTGTGGAAATTTATTAATTTGCAAAAAATATATATTAAAAAACAGGGTGCAAGGTTCAGCTTTCTTGTTTCAGAATTCTGAATACCTAGGAGCAGAATTTGATGCTTTGGGTCTTCTTCACACACATAAAAGTTCCAATCAAATAAAAGCCATTACTTGCTTTTAGGAGGAAAAGTCATCCCTAAGGAACACAAAGAAAATGTGGGTTTAGCTAATTTCCTATCGGAGTGGTGGGTGAAGGTGGAGTTTGTGTGAACTAATAAGTGATTAGGAGTGTTCAACTAACGTGCCCCAAAGCATGGAAAGAAATCATTCCAGAATTAATCCTCTTCCTAGAAAAAGTTTGTGTTTACTTATCGGGCCCAGATTTCACATCCTAGGGTGTCATCCAGCATCTGTGGCTTGGCCATTAGCCTAGGGTGGAGTCAAAAAAAAGGGGGGGTGACCAGCGAGGCTCTCATTTCAACCACACTCAAAGCCTTTCATTTAAAATTGTTCCCTCTTTTGTGAGTTGTGAAAAGCCAGCCCTGATATTCGCTGCAAGACTGGGCCCGATTCTACAATAAAATATCACTGGAGCCAGACCTACCTAGCTTAGGATCTGTCAAGCCAAAAGCAGCCCATCAGCTATACATTATAGACTACCAGGGGCTTGGCTCCCCCCCCCCCTCAGTTCTTCTTCTTTGCATTTACAGCCAAGAAGCAAAACTGGGAGGTTTTATTGAGCCTCCACAGGCTGGTACACATGGCTGATGTGCCCCTGGTGGCTCACCAGCTGTGCAGGTTTGCCAATCGCTGCTTACAGCCTGTAGGAAAATGAAGGATGAGCCAAACCTGCTATTCTGCATCCCGGAGGTGGTCTTGCCCACAGGGAGAAAGGGGCCCCCCTCCCACTGAAAATTAAGGCCAGGAGGGGGCAGAGAGATGGGAGACAAAAGAACCATTCTCAAAGCCAGCCGGCAGGTTTAATGAAGTGTTGGAATCTGATTAGAGGCTAATGTCCCTTTTAGTGCTTTGCACCAATTTACAGCTGATATACTTTAACCATATCCCCCCCCTTGCCCCGACTGCTACACACACATTAGTGCCTTTTCTTTTTCTTAATGCAAGCTAACCAGAACCTTTGACAGTTTTGCCAGTAATAAATCAACGGAGCCCAACTAGTTCATGTGCCATTTAACACATTTACATTTTGCTCTTGTTTCCAAGGCTTTCGCCACCTCTTTTCCTCGTCCCAAAGCGTATTTGCCTCTTTGCTGCAGCGGGGAGGAAGGCCTGGCTTTTGCTCCATACGGCAGGTTTGGGTTGATATCCCTTCAAGGATTTCCTTTGCTCGGTACCAGTTTGGACAGGCAGGTAGCTGAAGGAATGCTACACGTGGGCGTAGCCAAGGAGGGCAGCTGCACCCCCCATCGAGTACAGTGGTACCTCAGGTTACAGATGCTTCAGGTTACAGACGCTTCAGGTTACAGACTCCGCTAACCCAGAAATAGTACCTCGGGTTAAGAACTTTGCTTCAGGATGAGAACAGAAATTGTGCGGCGGCGGCAGCGGGAGGCCCCATTAGCTAAAGTTGTATCTCAGGGTACAGATGCTTCAAGTTACAGACGCTTCAGGTTACAGACTCCGCTAACCCAGAAATAGTACCTCGGGTTAAGAACTTTGCTTCAGGATAAGAACAGAAACTGTGCGGCGGCGGCAGCGGGAGGCCCCATTAGCTAAAGTGGTACCTCAGGTTAAAAAACAGTTTGAGGTTAAGAACGGACCTCCAGAACAAATTAAGTTCTTAACCCGAGGTACCACTGTAAATAAAAAAAAACTCAACTAAAAGTAGAAATAATCAGAATATTTGAAATCGTTGTGGCGCATTCTAGCAGCACAACTGGCAACCCGACTGAGAGGTGCGTGTGTCTTCCGCAAACTGACCAATCACGTGGAAGTGCTGAAAAGGATTTCAGTAAATCCAAGGAAACTTGCTTTAGTTTAGATATTTTTAAAAATAAGATGAAAAAAGGTGTGTTCTTTGTAATATTGCAAAATGTTAACCACATGAAAGGTACTCCCTGCTGCTATTTTTTTATTTAACTGCATAATTTTCAAATGACTGAAGAGTTTGACAGATTTTTCTGAGAACCTGGGGTCAAAAGAAAGTAATTCAAAACAACTGCTGTTGAGACATTTCATTCCGAATCTGCTAGACAGAGCCAGACAGAGGATGGTGCCAAGTGGGTGTCCTGCCCCCCCCAAAAAAATAAATCCTGGCTACGCCCATGCTACAAGAACTTTTTAAATATTTGGTTTTTAAACAGGGGGGAAATCCAGTGTCTATTTCTATCTCACCAGGAAGATAAATGACTGACACTGTCATTAAAGCAGGTTCACATCAAGTCAAATGCAACTCGCCAGTCCTGTACAGAAGGCAATTTGGACTTCAGTAAACCTCGTGCATTCTGGTAAGAAGTTGCATAGGCTTAGGTTCAAGTTTGGTTAAATCCTGCACATTCTGGCTGCAGAGACACTTTTCTTCACCCCACCCCGTCATTTTCTAGCAGCTACAAGGACAGGAAACCGGGCGATAACTATATAATGCTCTAAAGAATGACCCACTGGCTACATGGTGCATGCAGATTTTT
>NW_028148509.1:0-16640 GCF_965153285.1 Podarcis tiliguerta
GCCCCGGGGTCACAATTTCAGCAAAAATCTGACTTTTGGCAATTCACTCAAAAATGGTGCCAACCGGTTGCAAATGCTCCCCTGAAAGCTTTGGCAGTCGAAACAGAAGGCTTTTTATCACAGGACAAGAAATCAGCTCTCAACAACTTGACCGGCCGAAAAAGATTTTTAAAAATCCTAAGCCCCGGGTTTTGGCAATTCACTCAAAAATGGTGCCAATCACTTGCAAATGCTCCCCTGAAAGCTTAGGCAGTCGAAATAGAAGGCTTTTTATCACAGGACAAGAAATCAGCCCTCAACAACTTAACCGGCAGAAAAAGATTTTTTGAAAAAATCCCTAAGCCCCGGGGTCACAATTTCAGCAAAAATCTGACTTTTGGCAATTCATTCAAAAATGGTGCCAACCGGTTGCAAATGCTCCCCTGAAAGCTTTGGCAGTCGAAACAGAAGGCTTTTTATCACAGGACAAGAAATCAGCTCTCAACAACTTGACCGGCCGAAAAAGATTTTTTGAAAAAATCCCTAAGCCCCGGGGTCACAATTTCAGCAATAATCTTACTTTTGGCAATTCACTCAAAAATGGTGCCAATCACTTGCAAATGCTCCCCTGAAAGCTTAGGCAGTCGAAATAGAAGGCTTTTTATCACAGGACAAGAAATCAGCCCTCAACAACTTAACCGGCAGAAAAAGATTTTTTGAAAAAATCCCTAAGCCCCGGGGTCACAATTTCAGCAAAAATCTGACTTTTGGCAATTCATTCAAAAATGGTGCCAACCGGTTGCAAATGCTCCCCTGAAAGGTTTGGCGGTCGAAACAGAAGGCTTTTTATCACAGGACAAGAAATCAGCCCTCAACAACTTAACCTGTAGAAAAAGATTTTTTGAAAATTCCCTAAGCCCCGGGGTCACAATTTCAGCAAAAATCTGACTTTTGGCAATTCGCTCAAAAATGATGCCAAACGCTTGCAAATGCTCCCCTGAAAGGTTTGGCGGTCAAAACAGAAGGCTTTTTATCACAGGACAAGAAATCAGCCCTCAACAACTTAACGGCCGGAAAAAGATTTTTTGAAAAAATCCCTAAGCCCCGGGGTCACAATTTCAGCAAAAATCTGACTTTTGGCAATTAACGCAAAAATGATGCCAAACGCTTGCAAATGCTCCCCTGAAAGGTTTGGCGGTCGAAACAGAAGGCTTTTTATCACAGGACAAGAAATCAGCCCTCAACAACTTAACCTGTAGAAAAAGATTTTTTGAAAAAATCCCTAAGCCCCGGGGTCACAATTTTAGCAAAAATCTTACTTTCTCCAATTCACTCAAAAATGATGCCAAACGCTTGCACATGCTCCCCTGAAAGGTTTGGCGGTCGAAACAGAAGGCTTTTTATCACAGGACAAGAAATCAGCCCTCAACAACTTAACCTGCAGAAAAAGATTTTTTGAAAAAATCCCTAAGCCCCGGGGTCACAATTTCAGCAAAAATCTGACTTTCTCCAATTCACTCAAAAATGATGCCAAACGCTTGCAAATGCTCCCCTGAAAGGTTTGGCGGTCGAAACAGAAGGCTTTTTATCACAGGAGAAGAAATCAGCCCTCAACAACTTAACCTGCAGAAAAAGATTTTTTGAAAAAATCCCTAAGCCCCGGGGTCACAATTTCAGCAAAAATCTTACTTTCTCCAATTCACGCAAAAATGATGCCAAACGCTTGCAAATGCTCCCCTGAAAGGTTTGGCGGTCGAAACAGAAGGCTTTTTATCACAGGAGAAGAAATCAGCCCTCAACAACTTAACCTGCAGAAAAAGATTTTTTGAAAAAATCCCTAAGCCCCGGGGTCACAATTTCAGCAAAAATCTGACTTTTGGCAATTCACGCAAAAATGATGCCAAACGCTTGCAAATGCTCCCCTGAATGGTTTGGCGGTCGAAACAGAAGGCTTTTTATCACAGGACAAGAAATCAGCCCTCAACAACTTAACCTGCAGAAAAAGATTTTTTTGAAAAAATCTCAAATCCCCGGGGTCACAATTTCAGCAAAAATCTGACTTTTGGCAATTCACGCAAAAATGATGCCAAAGGCTTGCAAATGCTCCCCTGAAAGGTTTGGCGGTCGAAACAGAAGGCTTTTTATCACAGGACAAGAAATCAGCCCTCAACAACTTAAACGCCGGAAAAAGGTTTTTTTGAAAAAATCCCTAAGCCCCGGGGTCACAATTTCAGCAAAAATCTGACTTTCTCCAATTCACTCAAAAATGATGCCAAACGCTTGCAAATGCTCCCCTGAAAGGTTTGGCGGTCGAAACAGAAGGCTTTTTATCACAGGACAAGGAATCAGCCCTCAACAACTTAACCTGCAGAAAAAGATTTTTTTGAAAAAATCCCTAAGCTCCGGGGTCACAATTTCAGCAAAAATCTGACTTTTGGCAATTCACTCAAAAATGATGCCAAATGCTTGCAAATGCTCCCCTGAAAGGTTTGGCGGTCGAAACAGAAGGCTTTTTATCACAGGACAAGAAATCAGCCCTCAACAACTTAACCTGCAGAAAAAGATTTTTTTGAAAAAATCCCTAAACTCCGGGGTCACAATTTCAGCAAAAATCTGACTTTTGGCAATTCACTCAAAAATGATGCCAAACGCTTGCAAATGCTCCCCTGAAAGGTTTGGCGGTCGAAACAGATGGCTTTTTATCACAGGACAAGAAATCAGCCCTCAACAACTTAACGGCCGGAAAAAGTTTTTTTTGAAAAAATCCCTAAGCCCCGGGGTCACAATTTCAGCAAAAATCTGACTTTTGGCAATTCACGCAAAAATGATGCCAAAGGCTTGCAAATGCTCCCCTGAAAGTTTTGGCGGTCGAAACAGAAGGCTTTTTATCACAGGACAAGAAATCAGCCCTCAACAACTTAACCTGCAGAAAAAGATTTTTTGAAAAAATCCCTAAGCCCCAGGGTCACAATTTCAGCAAAAATCTGACTTTTGGCAATTCACGCAAAAATGATGCCAAAGGCTTGCAAATGCTCCCCTGAAAGTTTTGGCGGTCGAAACAGAAGGCTTTTTATCACAGGACAAGAAATCAGCCCTCAACAACTTAACCTGCAGAAAAAGATTTTTTGAAAAAATCCCTAAGCCCCGGGGTCACAATTTTAGCAAAAATCTGACTTTCTCCAATTCACTCAAAAATGATGCCAAACGCTTGCAAATGCTCCCCTGAAAGGTTTGGCGGTAGAAACAGAAGGCTATTTATCACAGGACAAGAAATCAGCCCTCAACAACTTAACCTGCAGAAAAAGATTTTTTGAAAGAATCCCTAAGCCCCGGGGTCACAATTTCAGCCAAAATGTGACTTTCTCCAATTCACTCAAAAATGATGCCAAAGGCTTGCAAATGCTCCCCTGAAAGGTTTGGCGGTAGAAACAGAAGGCTTTTTATCACAGGACAAGAAATCAGCCCTCAACAACTTAACCTGCAGAAAAAGATTTTTTGAAAGAATCCCTAAGCCCCGGGGTCACAATTTCAGCCAAAATGTGACTTTCTCCAATTCACTCAAAAATGATGCCAAAGGCTTGCAAATGCTCCCCTGAAAGGTTTGGCGGTCGAAACAGAAGGCTTTTTATCACAGGACAAGAAATCAGCCCTCAACAACTTAACCTGCAGAAAAAGATTTTTTGAAAAAATCCCTAAGCCCCGGGTTCACAATTTCAGCCAAAATGTGGCTTTCTCCAATTCACTCAAAAATGATGCCAAAGGCTTGCAAATGCTCCCCTGAAAGGTTTGGCGGTCGAAACAGAAGGCTTTTTATCACAGGACAAGAAATCAGCCCTCAACAACTTAACCTGCAGAAAAAGATTTTTTGAAAAAATCCCTAAGCCCCGGGGTCACAATTTCAGCAAAAATCTGACTTTTGGCAATTGACGCAAAAATGATGCCAAACGCTTGCAAATGCTCCCCTGAAAGGTTTGGCGGTTGAAACAGAAGGCTTTTTATCACAGGACAAGAAATCAGCCCTCAACAACTTAACCTGCAGAAAAAGATTTTTTGAAAAAATCCCTAAGCCCCGGGGTCACAATTTCTGCCAAAATGTGACTTTCTCCAATTCACTCAAAAATGATGCCAAACGCTTGCAAATGCTCCCCTGAAAGGTTTGGCGGTCGAAACAGAAGGCTTTTTATCACAGGAGAAGAAATCAGCCCTCAACAACTTAACCTGCAGAAAAAGATTTTTTGAAAAAATCCCTAAGCCCCGGGGTCACAATTTCAGCAAAAATCTTACTTTCTCCAATTCACGCAAAAATGATGCCAAACGCTTGCAAATGCTCCCCTGAAAGGTTTGGCGGTCGAAACAGAAGGCTTTTTATCACAGGAGAAGAAATCAGCCCTCAACAACTTAACCTGCAGAAAAAGATTTTTTGAAAAAATCCCTAAGCCCCGGGGTCACAATTTCAGCAAAAATCTGACTTTTGGCAATTCACGCAAAAATGATGCCAAACGCTTGCAAATGCTCCCCTGAATGGTTTGGCGGTCGAAACAGAAGGCTTTTTATCACAGGACAAGAAATCAGCCCTCAACAACTTAACCGGCAGAAAAAGATTTTTTTGAAAAAATCCCTAAGCCCCGGGGTCACAATTTCAGCAAAAATCTGACTTTTGGCAATTCGCGCAAAAATGATGCCAAACGCTTGCAAATGCTCCCCTGAAAGGTTTGGCGGTCGAAACAGAAGGCTTTTTATCACTTGACAAGAAATCAGCCCTCAACAACTTAACCTGTAGAAAAAGATTTTTTGAAAAAATCCCTAAGCCCCGGGGTCACAATTTCAGCAAAAATCTGACTTTTGGCAATTCACTCAAAAATGATGCCAAACGCTTGCAAATGCTCCCCTGAAAGGTTTGGTGGTCGAAACAGAAGGCTTTTTATCACAGGACAAGAAATCAGCCCTCAAGAACTTAACCTGCAGAAAAAGATTTTTTTGAAAAAATCCCTAAGCCCCGGGGTCACAATTTCAGCAAAAATCTGACTTTTGGCAATTCACTCAAAAATGATGCCAAACGCTTGCAAATGCTCCCCTGAAAGGTTTGGCGGTCAAAACAGAAGGCTTTTTATCACAGGACAAGAAATCAGCCCTCAACAACTTAACGGCCGGAAAAAGATTTTTTGAAAAAATCCCTAAGCCCCGGGGTCACAATTTCAGCAAAAATCTGACTTTTGGCAATTCGCGCAAAAATGATGCCAAACGCTTGCAAATGCTCCCCTGAAAGGTTTGGCGGTCGAAACAGAAGGCTTTTTATCACAGGACAAGAAATCAGCCCTCAACAACTTAACCTGTAGAAAAAGATTTTTTGAAAATTCCCTAAGCCCCGGGGTCACAATTTCAGCAAAAATCTGACTTTTGGCAATTCGCTCAAAAATGATGCCAAACGCTTGCAAATGCTCCCCTGAAAGGTTTGGCGGTCAAAACAGAAGGCTTTTTATCACAGGACAAGAAATCAGCCCTCAACAACTTAACGGCCGGAAAAAGATTTTTTGAAAAAATCCCTAAGCCCCGGGGTCACAATTTCAGCAAAAATCTGACTTTTGGCAATTAACGCAAAAATGATGCCAAACGCTTGCAAATGCTCCCCTGAAAGGTTTGGCGGTCGAAACAGAAGGCTTTTTATCACAGGACAAGAAATCAGCCCTCAACAACTTAACCGGTCGAAACAGAAGGCTTTTTATCACAGGACAAGAAATCAGCCCTCAACAACTTAACCTGTAGAAAAAGATTTTTTGAAAAAATCCCTAAGCCCCGGGGTCACAATTTCAGCAAAAATCTGACTTTCTCCAATTCACTCAAAAATGATGCCAAACGCTTGCAAATGCTCCCCTGAAAGGTTTGGCGGTCGAAACAGAAGGCTTTTTATCACAGGAGAAGAAATCAGCCCTCAACAACTTAACCTGCAGAAAAAGATTTTTTGAAAAAATCCCTAAGCCCCGGGGTCACAATTTCAGCAAAAATCTTACTTTCTCCAATTCACGCAAAAATGATGCCAAACGCTTGCAAATGCTCCCCTGAAAGGTTTGGCGGTCGAAACAGAAGGCTTTTTATCACAGGAGAAGAAATCAGCCCTCAACAACTTAACCTGCAGAAAAAGATTTTTTGAAAAAATCCCTAAGCCCCGGGGTCACAATTTCAGCAAAAATCTGACTTTTGGCAATTCACGCAAAAATGATGCCAAACGCTTGCAAATGCTCCCCTGAATGGTTTGGCGGTCGAAACAGAAGGCTTTTTATCACAGGACAAGAAATCAGCCCTCAACAACTTAACCGGCAGAAAAAGATTTTTTTGAAAAAATCCCTAAGCCCCGGGGTCACAATTTCAGCAAAAATCTGACTTTTGGCAATTCGCGCAAAAATGATGCCAAAGGCTTGCAAATGCTCCCCTGAAAGGTTTGGCGGTCGAAACAGAAGGCTTTTTATCACAGGACAAGAAATCAGCCCTCAACAACTTAACCTGTAGAAAAAGATTTTTTGAAAAAATCCCTAAGCCCCGGGGTCACAATTTCAGTAAAAATCTGACCTTTGGCAATTCACTCAAAAATGATGCCAAACGCTTGCAAATGCTCCCCTGAAAGGTTTGGTGGTCGAAACAAAAGGCTTTTTATCACAGGACAAGAAATCAGCCCTCAACAACTTAACCTGCAGAAAAAGATTTTTTTGAAAAAATCCCTAAGCCCCGGGGTCACAATTTCAGCAAAAATCTGACTTTTGGCAATTCACTCAAAAATGATGCCAAACGCTTGCAAATGCTCCCCTGAAAGGTTTGGCGGTCAAAACAGAAGGCTTTTTATCACAGGACAAGAAATCAGCCCTCAACAACTTAACGGCCGGAAAAAGATTTTTTGAAAAAATCCCTAAGCCCCGGGGTCACAATTTCAGCAAAAATCTGACTTTTGGCAATTCACGCAAAAATGATGCCAAACGCTTGCAAATGCTCCTCTGAAAGGTTTGGCGGTTTAAACAGAAGGCTTTTTATCACAGGACAAGAAATCAGCCCTCAACAACTTAACCGGCAGAAAAAGATTTTTTTGAAAAAATCCCTAAGCCCCGGGGTCACAATTTCAGCAAAAATCTGACTTTCTCCAATTCACTCAAAAATGATGCCAAACGCTTGCAAATGCTCCCCTGAAAGGTTTGGCGGTCGAAACAGAAGGCTTTTTATCACAGGACAAGAAATCAGCCCTCAACAACTTAACCTGCAGAAAAAGATTTTTTGAAAAAATCCCTAAGCCCCGGGGTCACAATTTTAGCAAAAATCTTACTTTCTCCAATTCACTCAAAAATGATGCCAAACGCTTGCAAATGCTCCCCTGAAAGGTTTGGCGGTCGAAACAGAAGGCGTTTTATCACAGGACAAGAAATCAGCCCTCAACAACTTAACCTGCAGAAAAAGATTTTTTTGAAAAAATCCCTAAGCTCCGGGGTCACAATTTCAGCAAAAATCTGACTTTTGGCAATTCACTCAAAAATGATGCCAAACGCTTGCAAATGCTCCCCTGAAAGGTTTGGCGGTCGAAACAGAAGGCTTTTTATCACAGGACAAGAAATCAGCCCTCAACAACTTAACCTGCAGAAAAAGATTTTTTTGAAAAAATCCCTAAACTCCGGGGTCACAATTTCAGCAAAAATCTGACTTTTGGCAATTCACTCAAAAATGATGCCAAACGCTTGCAAATGCTCCCCTGAAAGGTTTGGCGGTCAAAACAGAAGGCTTTTTATCACAGGACAAGAAATCAGCCCTTAACAACTTATCCGCCAGAAAAAGGTTTTTTTGAAAAAATCCCTAAGCCCCGGGGTCACAATTTCAGCAAAAATCTGACTTTCTCCAATTCACTCAAAAATGATGCCAAACGCTTGCAAATGCTCCCCTGAAAGGTTTGGCGGTCGAAACAGAAGGCTTTTTATCACAGGACAAGAAACAAGCCCTCAACAACTTAACCTGCAGAAAAAGATTTTTTTGAAAAAATCCCTAAGCCCCGGGGTCACAATTTCAGCAAAAATCTGACTTTTGGCAATTCACTCAAAAATGATGCCAAACGCTTGCACATGCTCCCCTGAAAGGTTTGGCGGTCGAAACAGAAGGCTTTTTATCACAGGACAAGAAATCAGCCCTCAACAACTTAACCTGCAGAAAAAGATTTTTTGAAAAAATCCCTAAGCCCCGGGGTCACAATTTCAGCAAAAATCTGACTTTCTCCAATTCACGCAGAAATGATGCCAAACGCTTGCAAATGCTCCCCTGAAAGGTTTGGCGGTCGAAACAGAAGGCTTTTTATCACAGGACAAGAAATCAGCCCTCAACAACTTAACCTGCAGAAAAAGATTTTTTGAAAGAATCCCTAAGCCCCGGGGTCACAATTTCAGCAAAAATCTGACTTTCTCCAATTCACTCAAAAATGATGCCAAAGGCTTGCAAATGCTCCCCTGAAAGGTTTGGCGGTCGAAACAGAAGGCTTTTTATCACAGGACAAGAAATCAGCCCTCAACAACTTAACCTGCAGAAAAAGATTTTTTTGAAAAAATCCCTAAGCCCCGGGGTCACAATTTCAGCAAAAATCTGACTTTCTCCAATTCACTCAAAAATGATGCCAAAGGCTTGCAAATGCTCCCCTGAAAGGTTTGGCGGTCGAAACAGAAGGCTTTTTATCACAGGACAAGAAATCAGCCCTCAACAACTTAACCTGCAGAAAAAGATTTTTTTGAAAAAATCCCTAAGCCGCGGGGTCACAATGTCAGCAAAAATCTTACTTTTGGCAATTCACGCAAAAATGATGCCAAAGGCTTGCAAATGCTCCCCTGAAAGGTTTGGCGGTCGAAACAGAAGGCTTTTTATCACAGGACAAGAAATCAGCCCTCAACAACTTAACCGGCAGAAAAAGATTTTTTTGAAAAAATCCCTAAGCCCCGGGGTCACAATTTTAGCAAAAATCTGACTTTCTCCAATTCACGCAAAAATGATGCCAAACGCTTGCAAATGCTCCCCTGAAAGGTTTGGCAGACGAAACAGAAGGCTTTTTATCACAGGACAAGAAATCAGCCCTCAACAACTTAACCGCCGGAAAAAGGTATTTTTGAAAAAATCTCAAATCCCCGGGGTCACAATTTCAGCAAAAATCTGACTTTTGGCAATTCACGCAAAAATGATGCCAAAGGCTTGCAAATGCTCCCCTGAAAGGTTTGGCGGTCGAAACAGAAGGCTTTTTATCACAGGACAAGAAATCAGCCCTCAACAACTTAAACGCCGGAAAAAGGTTTTTTTGAAAAAATCCCTAAGCCCCGGGGTCACAATTTCAGCAAAAATCTGACTTTCTCCAATTCACTCAAAAATGATGCCAAACGCTTGCAAATGCTCCCCTGAAAGGTTTGGCGGTCGAAACAGAAGGCTTTTTATCACAGGACAATAAATCAGCCCTCAACAACTTAACCTGCAGAAAAAGATTTTTTTGAAAAAATCCCTAAGCTCCGGGGTCACAATTTCAGCAAAAATCTGACTTTTGGCAATTCACTCAAAAATGATGCCAAACGCTTGCAAATGCTCCCCTGAAAGGTTTGGCGGTCGAAACAGAAGGCTTTTTATCACAGGACAAGAAATCAGCCCTCAACAACTTAACCTGCAGAAAAAGATTTTTTTGAAAAAATCCCTAAACTCCGGGGTCACAATTTCAGCAAAAATCTGACTTTTGGCAATTCACTCAAAAATGATGCCAAACGCTTGCAAATGCTCCCCTGAAAGGTTTGGCGGTCGAAACAGATGGCTTTTTATCACAGGACAAGAAATCAGCCCTCAACAACTTAACGGCCGGAAAAAGTTTTTTTTGAAAAAATCCCTAAGCCCCGGGGTCACAATTTCAGCAAAAATCTGACTTTTGGCAATTCACGCAAAAATGATGCCAAAGGCTTGCAAATGCTCCCCTGAAAGTTTTGGCGGTCGAAACAGAAGGCTTTTTATCACAGGACAAGAAATCAGCCCTCAACAACTTAACCTGCAGAAAAAGATTTTTTGAAAAAATCCCTAAGCCCCGGGGTCACAATTTCAGCAAAAATCTGACTTTTGGCAATTCACGCAAAAATGATGCCAAAGGCTTGCAAATGCTCCCCTGAAAGTTTTGGCGGTCGAAACAGAAGGCTTTTTATCACAGGACAAGAAATCAGCCCTCAACAACTTAACCTGCAGAAAAAGATTTTTTGAAAAAATCCCTAAGCCCCGGGGTCACAATTTTAGCAAAAATCTTACTTTCTCCAATTCACTCAAAAATGATGCCAAACGCTTGCACATGCTCCCCTGAAAGGTTTGGCGGTAGAAACAGAAGGCTATTTATCACAGGACAAGAAATCAGCCCTCAACAACTTAACCTGCAGAAAAAGATTTTTTGAAAGAATCCCTAAGCCCCGGGGTCACAATTTCAGCCAAAATGTGACTTTCTCCAATTCACTCAAAAATGATGCCAAAGGCTTGCAAATGCTCCCCTGAAAGGTTTGGCGGTAGAAACAGAAGGCTTTTTATCACAGGACAAGAAATCAGCCCTCAACAACTTAACCTGCAGAAAAAGATTTTTTGAAAGAATCCCTAAGCCCCGGGGTCACAATTTCAGCCAAAATGTGACTTTCTCCAATTCACTCAAAAATGATGCCAAAGGCTTGCAAATGCTCCCCTGAAAGGTTTGGCGGTCGAAACAGAAGGCTTTTTATCACAGGACAAGAAATCAGCCCTCAACAACTTAACCTGCAGAAAAAGATTTTTTGAAAAAATCCCTAAGCCCCGGGTTCACAATTTCAGCCAAAATGTGGCTTTCTCCAATTCACTCAAAAATGATGCCAAAGGCTTGCAAATGCTCCCCTGAAAGGTTTGGCGGTCGAAACAGAAGGCTTTTTATTACAGGACAAGAAATCAGCCCTCAACAACTTAACCTGCAGAAAAAGATTTTTTGAAAAAATCCCTAAGCCCCGGGGTCACAATTTGGCAATTGACGCAAAAATGATGCCAAACGCTTGCAAATGCTCCCCTGAAAGGTTTGGCGGTCGAAACAGAAGGCTTTTTATCACAGGAGAAGAAATCAGCCCTCAACAACTTAACCTGCAGAAAAAGATTTTTTGAAAAAATCCCTAAGCCCCGGGGTCACAATTTCAGCCAAAATGTGACTTTCTCCAATTCACGCAAAAATGATGCCAAACGCTTGCAAATGCTCCCCTGAATGGTTTGGCGGTCGAAACAGAAGGCTTTTTATCACAGGACAAGAAATCAGCCCTCAACAACTTAACCGGCAGAAAAAGATTTTTTTGAAAAAATCCCTAAGCCCCGGGGTCACAATTTCAGCAAAAATCTGACTTTTGGCAATTCGCGCAAAAATGATGCCAAACGCTTGCAAATGCTCCCCTGAAAGGTTTGGCGGTCGAAACAGAAGGCTTTTTATCACAGGACAAGAAATCAGCCCTCAACAACTTAACCTGTAGAAAAAGATTTTTTGAAAAAATCCCTAAGCCCCGGGGTCACAATTTCAGCAAAAATCTGACTTTTGGCAATTCACTCAAAAATGATGCCAAACGCTTGCAAATGCTCCCCTGAAAGGTTTGGTGGTCGAAACAGAAGGCTTTTTATCACAGGACAAGAAATCAGCCCTCAACAACTTAACCTGCAGAAAAAGATTTTTTTGAAAAAATCCCTAAGCCCCGGGGTCACAATTTCAGCAAAAATCTGACTTTTGGCAATTCACTCAAAAATGATGCCAAACGCTTGCAAATGCTCCCCTGAAAGGCTTGGCGGTCAAAACAGAAGGCTTTTTATCACAGGACAAGAAATCAGCCCTCAACAACTTAACGGCCGGAAAAAGATTTTTTGAAAAAATCCCTAAGCCCCGGGGTCACAATTTCAGCAAAAATCTGACTTTTGGCAATTCGCGCAAAAATGATGCCAAACGCTTGCAAATGCTCCCCTGAAAGGTTTGGCGGTCGAAACAGAAGGCTTTTTATCACAGGACAAGAAATCAGCCCTCAACAACTTAACCTGTAGAAAAAGATTTTTTTAAAAAATCCCTAAGCCCCGGGGTCACAATTTCAGCAAAAATCTGACTTTTGGCAATTCACTCAAAAATGATGCCAAACGCTTGCAAATGCTCCCCTGAAAGGTTTGGTGGTCGAAACAGAAGGCTTTTTATCACAGGACAAGAAATCAGCCCTCAACAACTTAACCTGCAGAAGAAGATTTTTTTGAAAAAATCCCTAAGGCCCGGGGTCACAATTTCAGCAAAAATCTGACTTTTGGCAATTCACTCAAAAATGATGCCAAACGCTTGCAAATGCTCCCCTGAAAGGTTTGGCGGTCAAAACAGAAGGCTTTTTATCACAGGACAAGAAATCAGCCCTCAACAACTTAACGGCCGGAAAAAGATTTTTTGAAAAAATCCCTAAGCCCCGGGGTCACAATTTCAGCAAAAATCTGACTTTTGGCAATTCACGCAAAAATGATGCCAAACGCTTGCAAATGCTCCTCTGAAAGGTTTGGCGGTCGAAACAGAAGGCTTTTTATCACAGGACAAGAAATCAGCCCTCAACAACTTAACCGGCAGAAAAAGATTTTTTTGAAAAAATCCCTAAGCCCCGGGGTCACAATTTCAGCAAAAATCTGACTTTCTCCAATTCACTAAAAAATGATGCCAAACGCTTGCAAATGCTCCCCTGAAAGGTTTGGCGGTCGAAACAGAAGGCTTTTTATCACAGGACAAGAAATCAGCCCTCAACAACTTAACCTGCAGAAAAAGATTTTTTGAAAAAATCCCTAAGCCCCGGGGTCACAATTTTAGCAAAAATCTTACTTTCTCCAATTCACTCAAAAATGATGCCAAACGCTTGCACATGCTCCCCTGAAAGGTTTGGCGGTCGAAACAGAAGGCTTTTTATCACAGGACAAGAAATCAGCCCTCAACAACTTAACCTGCAGAAAAAGATTTTTTGAAAAAATCCCTAAGCCCCGGGGTCACAATTTCAGCAAAAATCTGACTTTCTCCAATTCACTCAAAAATGATGCCAAACGCTTGCAAATGCTCCCCTGAAAGGTTTGGCGGTCGAAACAGAAGGCTTTTTATCACAGGAGAAGAAATCAGCCCTCAACAACTTAACCTGCAGAAAAAGATTTTTTGAAAAAATCCCTAAGCCCCGGGGTCACAATTTCAGCAAAAATCTTACTTTCTCCAATTCACGCAAAAATGATGCCAAACGCTTGCAAATGCTCCCCTGAAAGGTTTGGCGGTCGAAACAGAAGGCTTTTTATCACAGGACAAGAAATCAGCCCTCAACAACTTAACCTGCAGAAAAAGATTTTTTGAAAAAATCCCTAAGCCCCGGGGTCACAATTTCAGCAAAAATCTGACTTTTGGCAATTCACGCAAAAATGATGCCAAACGCTTGCAAATGCTCCCCTGAATGGTTTGGCGGTCGAAACAGAAGGCTTTTTATCACAGGACAAGAAATCAGCCCTCAACAACTTAACCGGCAGAAAAAGATTTTTTTGAAAAAATCCCTAAGCCCCGGGGTCACAATTTCAGCAAAAATCTGACTTTTGGCAATTCGCGCAAAAATGATGCCAAAGGCTTGCAAATGCTCCCCTGAAAGGTTTGGCGGTCGAAACAGAAGGCTTTTTATCACAGGACAAGAAATCAGCCCTCAACAACTTAACCTGTAGAAAAAGATTTTTTGAAAAAATCCCTAAGCCCCGGGGTCACAATTTCAGCAAAAATCTGACTTTTGGCAATTCACTCAAAAATGATGCCAAACGCTTGCAAATGCTCCCCTGAAAGGTTTGGTGGTCGAAACAGAAGGCTTTTTATCACAGGACAAGAAATCAGCCCTCAACAACTTAACCTGCAGAAAAAAGATTTTTTTGAAAAAATCCCTAAGCCCCGGGGTCACAATTTCAGCAAAAATCTGACTTTTGGCAATTCACTCAAAAATGATGCCAAACGCTTGCAAATGCTCCCCTGAAAGGTTTGGCGGTCAAAACAGAAGGCTTTTTATCACAGGACAAGAAATCAGCCCTCAACAACTTAACGGCCGGAAAAAGATTTTTTGAAAAAATCCCTAAGCCCCGGGGTCACAATTTCAGCAAAAATCTGACTTTTGGCAATTCACGCAAAAATGATGCCAAACGCTTGCAAATGCTCCTCTGAAAGGTTTGGCGGTTTAAACAGAAGGCTTTTTATCACAGGACAAGAAATCAGCCCTCAACAACTTAACCGGCAGAAAAAGATTTTTTTGAAAAAATCCCTAAGCCCCGGGGTCACAATTTCAGCAAAAATCTGACTTTCTCCAATTCACTCAAAAATGATGCCAAACGCTTGCAAATGCTCCCCTGAAAGGTTTGGCGGTCGAAACAGAAGGCTTTTTATCACAGGACAAGAAATCAGCCCTCAACAACTTAACCTGCAGAAAAAGATTTTTTGAAAAAATCCCTAAGCCCCGGGGTCACAATTTTAGCAAAAATCTTACTTTCTCCAATTCACTCAAAAATGATGCCAAACGCTTGCACATGCTCCCCTGAAAGGTTTGGCGGTCGAAACAGAAGGCTTTTTATCACAGGACAAGAAATCAGCCCTCAACAACTTAACCTGCAGAAAAAGATTTTTTGAAAAAATCCCTAAGCCCCGGGGTCACAATTTCAGCAAAAATCTGACTTTCTCCAATTCACTCAAAAATGATGCCAAACGCTTGCAAATGCTCCCCTGAAAGGTTTGGCGGTAGAAACAGAAGGCTTTTTATCACAGGACAAGAAATCAGCCCTCAACAACTTAACCTGCAGAAAAAGATTTTTTGAAAGAATCCCTAAGCCCCGGGGTCACAATTTCAGCCAAAATGTGACTTTCTCCAATTCACTCAAAAATGATGCCAAAGGCTTGCAAATGCTCCCCTGAAAGGTTTGGCGGTCGAAACAGAAGGCTTTTTATCACAGGACAAGAAATCAGCCCTCAACAACTTAACCTGCAGAAAAAGATTTTTTGAAAAAATCCCTAAGCCCCGGGGTCACAATTTCAGCCAAAATGTGGCTTTCTCCAATTCACTCAAAAATGATGCCAAAGGCTTGCAAATGCTCCCCTGAAAGGTTTGGCGGTCGAAACAGAAGGCTTTTTATCACAGGACAAGAAATCAGCCCTCAACAACTTAACCTGCAGAAAAAGATTTTTTGAAAAAATCCCTAAGCCCCGGGGTCACAATTTCAGCAAAAATCTGACTTTTGGCAATTGACGCAAAAATGATGTCAAACGCTTGCAAATGCTCCCCTGAAAGGTTTGGCGGTCGAAACAGAAGGCTTTTTATCACAGGACAAGAAATCAGCCCTCAACAACTTAACCGCCGGAAAAAGGTTTTTTTGAAAAAATCCCTAAGCCCCGGGGTCACAATTTCAGCAAAAATCTTACTTTCTCCAATTCACTCAAAAATGATGCCAAACGCTTGCAAATGCTCCCCTGAAAGGTTTGGCGGTCGAAACAGAAGGCTTTTTATCACAGGACAAGAAATCAGCCCTCAACAACTTAACCTGCAGAAAAAGATTTTTTGAAAAAATCCCTAAGCCCCGGGGTCACAATTTCTGCCAAAATGTGACTTTCTCCAATTCACTCAAAAATGATGCCAAACGCTTGCAAATGCTCCCCTGAAAGGTTTGGCGGTCGAAACAGAAGGCTTTTTATCACAGGAGAAGAAATCAGCCCTCAACAACTTAACCTGCAGAAAAAGATTTTTTGAAAAAATCCCTAAGCCCCGGGGTCACAATTTCAGCAAAAATCTTACTTTCTCCAATTCACGCAAAAATGATGCCAAACGCTTGCAAATGCTCCCCTGAAAGGTTTGGCGGTCGAAACAGAAGGCTTTTTATCACAGGAGAAGAAATCAGCCCTCAACAACTTAACCTGCAGAAAAAGATTTTTTGAAAAAATCCCTAAGCCCCGGGGTCACAATTTCAGCAAAAATCTGACTTTTGGCAATTCACGCAAAAATGATGCCAAACGCTTGCAAATGCTCCCCTGAATGGTTTGGCGGTCGAAACAGAAGGCTTTTTATCACAGGACAAGAAATCAGCCCTCAACAACTTAACCTGTAGAAAAAGATTTTTTGAAAAAATCCCTAAGCCCCGGGGTCACAATTTCAGCAAAAATCTGACTTTTGGCAATTCACTCAAAAATGATGCCAAACGCTTGCAAATGCTCCCCTGAAAGGTTTGGTGGTCGAAACAGAAGGCTTTTTATCACAGGACAAGAAATCAGCCCTCAACAACTTAACCTGCAGAAAAAGATTTTTTTGAAAAAATCCCTAAGCCCCGGGGTCACAATTTCAGCAAAAATCTGACTTTTGGCAATTCACTCAAAAATGATGCCAAACGCTTGCAAATGCTCCCCTGAAAGGTTTGGCGGTCGAAACAGAAGGCTGTTTATCACACGACAAGAAATCAGCCCTCAACAACTTAACCGCCGGAAAAAGGTTTTTTTGAAAAAATCCCTAAGCCCCGGGGTCACAATTTCAGCAAAAATCTTACTTTCTCCAATTCACTCAAAAAGGATGCCAAACGCTTGCAAATGCTCCCCTGAAAGGTTTGGCGGTCGAAACAGAAGGCTTTTTATCACAGGACAAGAAATC
>NW_028148508.1:0-16533 GCF_965153285.1 Podarcis tiliguerta
GAAATTGTGACCTCGGGGCTTAGGGGATTTTTCAAAAAATCTTTTTTCGCCGGTTAAGTTGTTGAGGGCTGATTTGTTGTCCTGTGATAAAAAGCCTTCTGTTTCGACTGCCAAACCTTTCAGGGGACCATGTGCAAGCGTTTGGCACCATTTTTGAGTGAATTGCCAAAAGTCAGATTTTTGCTGAAATTGTGACCCCGGGGCTTAGGGAATTTTTCAAAAAATCTTTTTCCGCCAGTTAAGTTGTTGGGCGCTGATTTCTTGTCCTGTGATAAAAAGCCTTCTGTTTCGACTGCCAAACTTTTCAGGGGACCATTTGCAAGCGTTTGGCACCATTTTTGAGTGAATTGGCAAAAGTCATTTTTTTGCTGAAATTGTGACCCCGGGGCTTAGAGATTTTTTCAAAAAATCTTTTTTCGCCGGTTAAGTTGTCGATGTCTGATTTCTTGTCCTGTGATAAAAAGGCTTCTGTTTTGACCGCCAAAGCTTTCAGGGGACCATTTGCAAGTGTTTGGCACCATTTTTGAGTGAATTGCCAAAAGTCAGATTTTTGCTGAAATTGTGACCCCGGGGCTTAGGGGATTTTTCAAAAAATCTTTTTTCGCCGGTTAAGTTGTTGAGGGCTGATTTGTTGTCCTGTGATAAAAAGCCTTCTGTTTCGACTGCCAAACCTTTCAGGGGACCATGTGCAAGCGTTTGGCACCATTTTTGAGTGAATTGCCAAAAGTCAGATTTTTGCTGAAATTGTGACCCCGGGGCTTAGGGAATTTTTCAAAAAATCTTTTTCCGCCAGTTAAGTTGTTGGGCGCTGATTTCTTGTCCTGTGATAAAAAGCCTTCTGTTTCGACTGCCAAACTTTTCAGGGGACCATTTGCAAGCGTTTGGCACCATTTTTGAGTGAATTGGCAAAAGTCATTTTTTTGCTGAAATTGTGACCCCGGGGCTTAGAGATTTTTTCAAAAAATCTTTTTTCGCCGGTTAAGTTGTCGATGTCTGATTTCTTGTCCTGTGATAAAAAGGCTTCTGTTTTGACCGCCAAAGCTTTCAGGGGACCATTTGCAAGCGTTTGGCACCATTTTTGAGTGAATTGCCAAAAGTCAGATTTTTGCTGAAATTGTGACCCCGGGGCTTAGGGATTTTTTCAAAAAATCTTTTTTCGCCGGTTAAGTTGTCGAGGGCTGATTTCTTGTCCTGTGATAAAAAGCCTTCTGTTTTGACCGCCAAACCTTTCAGGGGACCATTTGCAAGTGTTTGGCACCATTTTTGAGTGAATTGCCAAAAGTCAGATTTTTGCTGAAATTGTGACCCCGGGGCTTAGGGATTTTTTCAAAAAATCTTTTTTCGCCAGTTAAGTTGTTGTGGTCTGATTTCTTGTCCTGTGATAAAAAGCCTTCTGTTTCGACTGCCAAACCTTTCAGGGGACCATTTGCAAGCGTTTGGCACCATTTTTTAGTGAATTGCCAAAAGTCAGATTTTTGCTGAAATTGTGAACCCGGGGCTTAGGGGTTTTTTCAAAAAATCTTTTTCCGCTGGTTTAATTGTTGGGCACTGATTTCTTGTCCTGTGATAAAAAGCCTTCTGTTTCGACTGCCAAACCTTTCAGGGGACCATTTGCAAGCGTTTGGCACCATTTTTGAGTGAATTGCCAAAAGTCAGATTTTTCCTGAAATTGTGACCCCGGGGCTTAGGGATTTTTTCAAAAAATCTTTTTTCGCCGGTTAAGTTGTCGAGGGCTGATTTCTTGTCCTGTGATAAAAAGCCTTCTGTTTCGACTGCCAAACCTTTCAGGGGACCATTTGCAAGCGTTTGGCACCATTTTTGAGTGAATTGCCAAAAGTCAGATTTTTGCTGAAATTGTGACCCCGGGGCTTAGGGATTTTTTCAAAAAATCTTTTTTCGCCGGTTAAGTTGTTGTGGTCTGATTTCTTGTCCTGTGATAAAAAGCCTTCTATTTCGACTGCCAAACCTTTCAGGGGACCATTTGCAAGCGTTTGGCACCATTTTTGAGTGAATTGGCAAAAGTCATTTTTTTGCTGAAATTGTGATCCCGGGGCTTAGAGATTTTTTCAAAAAATCTTTTTTCGCCGGTTAAGTTGTCGATGTCTGATTTCTTGTCCTGTGATAAAAAGCCTTCTGTTTTGACCGCCAAACCTTTCAGGGGACCATTTGCAAGCGTTTGGCACCATTTTTGAGTGAATTGCCAAAAGTCAGATTTTTGCAGAAATTGTGACCCCGGGGCTTAGGGATTTTTTCAAAAAATCGTTTTTCGCCGGTTAAGTTGTTGAGGGCTGATTTGTTGTCCTGTGATAAAAAGCCTTCTGTTTCGACTGCCAAACCTTTCAGGGGACCATGTGCAAGCGTTTGGCACCGTTTTTGAGTGAATTGGCAAAAGTCAGATTTTTGCTGAAATTGTGACCCCGGGGCTTAGGGATTTTTTCAAAAAATCTTTTTTCGCCGGTTAAGTTGTCGAGGGCTGATTTCTTGTCCTGTGATAAAAAGCCTTCTGTTTCGACTGCCAAACCTTTCAGGGGACCATTTGCAAGCGTTTGGCACCATTTTTGAGTGAATTGCCAAAAGTCAGATTTTTGCTGAAATTGTGACCCCGGGGCTTAGGGATTTTTTCAAAAAATCTTTTTTCGCCGGTTAAGTTGTTGTGGCCTGATTTCTTGTCCTGTGATAAAAAGCCTTCTATTTTGACTGCCAAACCTTTCAGGGGACCATTTGCAAGCGTTTGGCACCATTTTTGAGTGAATTGCCAAAAGTCAGATTTTTGCTGAAATTGTGACCCCGGGGCTTAGGGATTTTTTCAAAAAATATTTTTTCGCCGGTTAAGTTGTCGAGGGCTGATTTCTTGTCCTGTGATAAAAAGCCTTCTGTTTCGACTGCCAAACCTTTCAGGGGACCATTTGCAAGCGTTTGGCACCATTTTTGAGTGAATTGCCAAAAGTCAGATTTTTGCTGAAATTGTGACCCCGGGGCTTAGGGATTTTTTCAAAAAATCTTTTTTCGCCGGTTAAGTTGTTGTGGTCTGATTTCTTGTCCTGGGATAAAAAGCCTTCTGTTTCGACTGCCAAACCTTTCAGGGGACCATTTGCAAGCGTTTGGCACCATTTTTGAGTGAATTGCCAAAAGTCAGATTTTTGCTGAAATTGTGACCCCGGGGCTTACGGAATTTTTCAAAAAATCTTTTTCCGCCGGTTAAGGTGTTGGGCACTGATTTCTTGTCCTGCGATAAAAAGCCTTCTATTTTGACTGCCAAACCTTTCAGGGGACCATTTGCAAGCGTTTGGCACCATTTTTGAGTGAATTGCCAAAAGTCAGATTTTTGCTGAAATTGTGACCCCGGGGCTTAGGGGATTTTTCAAAAAATCTTTTTTCGCCGGTTAAGTTGTTGAGGGCTGATTTGTTGTCCTGTGATAAAAAGCCTTCTGTTTCGACTGCCAAACCTTTCAGGGGACCATGTGCAAGCGTTTGGCACCATTTTTGAGTGAATTGCCAAAAGTCAGATTTTTGCTGAAATTGTGACCCCGGGGCTTAGGGAATTTTTCAAAAAATCTTTTTCCGCCAGTTAAGTTGTTGGGCGCTGATTTCTTGTCCTGTGATAAAAAGCCTTCTGTTTCGACTGCCAAACTTTTCAGGGGACCATTTGCAAGCGTTTGGCACCATTTTTGAGTGAATTGGCAAAAGTCATTTTTTTGCTGAAATTGTGACCCCGGGGCTTAGAGATTTTTTCAAAAAATCTTTTTTCGCCGGTTAAGTTGTCGATGTCTGATTTCTTGTCCTGTGATAAAAAGGCTTCTGTTTTGACCGCCAAAGCTTTCAGGGGACCATTTGCAAGCGTTTGGCACCATTTTTGAGTGAATTGCCAAAAGTCAGATTTTTGCTGAAATTGTGACCCCGGGGCTTAGGGATTTTTCAAAAAATCTTTTTTCGCCGGTTAAGTTGTCGAGGGCTGATTTCTTGGTCCTGTGATAAAAAGCCTTCTGTTTTGACCGCCAAACCTTTCAGGGGACCATTTGCAAGTGTTTGGCACCATTTTTGAGTGAATTGCCAAAAGTCAGATTTTTGCTGAAATTGTGACCCCGGGGCTTAGGGATTTTTTCAAAAAATCTTTTTTCGCCAGTTAAGTTGTTGTGGTCTGATTTCTTGTCCTGTGATAAAAAGCCTTCTGTTTCGACTGCCAAACCTTTCAGGGGACCATTTGCAAGCGTTTGGCACCATTTTTTTAGTGAATTGCCAAAAGTCAGATTTTTGCTGAAATTGTGAACCCGGGGCTTAGGGGTTTTTTCAAAAAATCTTTTTCCGCTGGTTTAATTGTTGGGCACTGATTTCTTGTCCTGTGATAAAAAGCCTTCTGTTTCGACTGCCAAACCTTTCAGGGGACCATTTGCAAGCGTTTGGCACCATTTTTGAGTGAATTGCCAAAAGTCAGATTTTTCCTGAAATTGTGACCCCGGGGCTTAGGGATTTTTTCAAAAAATCTTTTTTCGCCGGTTAAGTTGTCGAGGGCTGATTTCTTGTCCTGTGATAAAAAGCCTTCTGTTTCGACTGCCAAACCTTTCAGGGGACCATTTGCAAGCGTTTGGCACCATTTTTGAGTGAATTGCCAAAAGTCAGATTTTTGCTGAAATTGTGACCCCGGGGCTTAGAGATTTTTTCAAAAAATCTTTTTTCGCCGGTTAAGTTGTTGTGGTCTGATTTCTTGTCCTGTGATAAAAAGCCTTCTATTTCGACTGCCAAACCTTTCAGGGGACCATTTGCAAGCGTTTGGCACCATTTTTGAGTGAATTGGCAAAAGTCATTTTTTTGCTGAAATTGTGATCCCGGGGCTTAGAGATTTTTTCAAAAAATCTTTTTTCGCCGGTTAAGTTGTCGAGGGCTGATTTCTTGTCCTGTGATAAAAAGCCTTCTGTTTCGACTGCCAAACCTTTCAGGGGACCATTTGCAAGCGTTTGGCACCATTTTTGAGTGAATTGCCAAAAGTCAGATTTTTGCTGAAATTGTGACCCCGGGGCTTAGGGATTTTTTCAAAAAATCTTTTTTCGCCGGTTAAGTTGTTGTGGTCTGATTTCTTGTCCTGTGATAAAAAGCCTTCTATTTTGACTGCCAAACCTTTCAGGGGACCATTTGCAAGCGTTTGGCACCATTTTTGAGTGAATTGCCAAAAGTCAGATTTTTGCTGAAGTTGTGACCCCGGGGCTTAGGGATTTTTCCAAAAAATATTTTTTCGCCGGTTAAGTTGTCGAGGGCTGATTTCTTGTCCTGTGATAAAAACCCTTCTGTTTCGACTGCCAAACCTTTCAGGGGACCATTTGCAAGCGTTTGGCACCATTTTTGAGTGAATTGCCAAAAGTCAGATTTTTGCTGAAATTGTGACCCCGGGGCTTAGGGATTTTTTCAAAAAATCTTTTTTCGCCGGTTAAGTTGTTGTGGTCTGATTTCTTGTCCTGGGATAAAAAGCCTTCTGTTTCGACTGCCAAACCTTTCAGGGGACCATTTGCAAGCGTTTGGCACCATTTTTGAGTGAATTGCCAAAAGTCAGATTTTTGCTGAAATTGTGACCCCGGGGCTTACGGAATTTTTCAAAAAATCTTTTTCCGCCGGTTAAGGTGTTGGGCACTGATTTCTTGTCCTGCGATAAAAAGCCTTCTATTTTGACTGCCAAACCTTTCAGGGGACCATTTGCAAGCGTTTGGCACCATTTTTGAGTGAATTGCCAAAAGTCAGATTTTTGCTGAAATTGTGACCCCGGGGCTTAGGGGATTTTTCAAAAAATCTTTTTTCGCCGGTTAAGTTGTTGAGGGCTGATTTGTTGTCCTGTGATAAAAAGCCTTCTGTTTCGACTGCCAAACCTTTCAGGGGACCATGTGCAAGCGTTTGGCACCATTTTTGAGTGAATTGCCAAAAGTCAGATTTTTGCTGAAATTGTGACCCCGGGGCTTAGGGAATTTTTCAAAAAATCTTTTTCCGCCAGTTAAGTTGTTGGGCGCTGATTTCTTGTCCTGTGATAAAAAGCCTTCTGTTTCGACTGCCAAACTTTTCAGGGGACCATTTGCAAGCGTTTGGCACCATTTTTGAGTGAATTGGCAAAAGTCATTTTTTTGCTGAAATTGTGACCCCGGGGCTTAGAGATTTTTTCAAAAAATCTTTTTTCGCCGGTTAAGTTGTCGATGTCTGATTTCTTGTCCTGTGATAAAAAGGCTTCTGTTTTGACCGCCAAAGCTTTCAGGGGACCATTTGCAAGTGTTTGGCACCATTTTTGAGTGAATTGCCAAAAGTCAGATTTTTGCTGAAATTGTGACCCCGGGGCTTAGGGGATTTTTCAAAAAATCTTTTTTCGCCGGTTAAGTTGTTGAGGGCTGATTTGTTGTCCTGTGATAAAAAGCCTTCTGTTTCGACTGCCAAACCTTTCAGGGGACCATGTGCAAGCGTTTGGCACCATTTTTGAGTGAATTGCCAAAAGTCAGATTTTTGCTGAAATTGTGACCCCGGGGCTTAGGGAATTTTTCAAAAAATCTTTTTCCGCCAGTTAAGTTGTTGGGCGCTGATTTCTTGTCCTGTGATAAAAAGCCTTCTGTTTCGACTGCCAAACTTTTCAGGGGACCATTTGCAAGCGTTTGGCACCATTTTTGAGTGAATTGGCAAAAGTCATTTTTTTGCTGAAATTGTGACCCCGGGGCTTAGAGATTTTTTCAAAAAATCTTTTTTCGCCGGTTAAGTTGTCGATGTCTGATTTCTTGTCCTGTGATAAAAAGGCTTCTGTTTTGACCGCCAAAGCTTTCAGGGGACCATTTGCAAGCGTTTGGCACCATTTTTGAGTGAATTGCCAAAAGTCAGATTTTTGCTGAAATTGTGACCCCGGGGCTTAGGGATTTTTTCAAAAAATCTTTTTTCGCCGGTTAAGTTGTCGAGGGCTGATTTCTTGTCCTGTGATAAAAAGCCTTCTGTTTTGACCGCCAAACCTTTCAGGGGACCATTTGCAAGTGTTTGGCACCATTTTTGAGTGAATTGCCAAAAGTCAGATTTTTGCTGAAATTGTGACCCCGGGGCTTAGGGATTTTTTCAAAAAATCTTTTTTCGCCAGTTAAGTTGTTGTGGTCTGATTTCTTGTCCTGTGATAAAAAGCCTTCTGTTTCGACTGCCAAACCTTTCAGGGGACCATTTGCAAGCGTTTGGCACCATTTTTTAGTGAATTGCCAAAAGTCAGATTTTTGCTGAAATTGTGAACCCGGGGCTTAGGGGTTTTTTCAAAAAATCTTTTTCCGCTGGTTTAATTGTTGGGCACTGATTTCTTGTCCTGTGATAAAAAGCCTTCTGTTTCGACTGCCAAACCTTTCAGGGGACCATTTGCAAGCGTTTGGCACCATTTTTGAGTGAATTGCCAAAAGTCAGATTTTTCCTGAAATTGTGACCCGGGGCTTAGGGATTTTTTCAAAAATCTTTTTTCGCCGGTTAAGTTGTCGAGGGCTGATTTCTTGTCCTGTGATAAAAAGCCTTCTGTTTCGACTGCCAAACCTTTCAGGGGACCATTTGCAAGCGTTTGGCACCATTTTTGAGTGAATTGCCAAAAGTCAGATTTTTGCTGAAATTGTGACCCCGGGGCTTAGGGATTTTTTCAAAAAATCTTTTTTCGCCGGTTAAGTTGTTGTGGTCTGATTTCTTGTCCTGTGATAAAAAGCCTTCTATTTCGACTGCCAAACCTTTCAGGGGACCATTTGCAAGCGTTTGGCACCATTTTTGAGTGAATTGGCAAAAGTCATTTTTTTGCTGAAATTGTGATCCCGGGGCTTAGGGATTTTTTCAAAAAATCGTTTTTCGCCGGTTAAGTTGTTGAGGGCTGATTTGTTGTCCTGTGATAAAAAGCCTTCTGTTTCGACTGCCAAACCTTTCAGGGGACCATGTGCAAGCGTTTGGCACCGTTTTTGAGTGAATTGGCAAAAGTCAGATTTTTGCTGAAATTGTGACCCCGGGGCTTAGGGATTTTTTCAAAAAATCTTTTTTCGCCGGTTAAGTTGTCGAGGGCTGATTTCTTGTCCTGTGATAAAAAGCCTTCTGTTTCGACTGCCAAACCTTTCAGGGGACCATTTGCAAGCGTTTGGCACCATTTTTGAGTGAATTGCCAAAAGTCAGATTTTTGCTGAAATTGTGACCCCGGGGCTTAGGGATTTTTTCAAAAAATCTTTTTTCGCCGGTTAAGTTGTTGTGGCCTGATTTCTTGTCCTGTGATAAAAAGCCTTCTATTTTGACTGCCAAACCTTTCAGGGGACCATTTGCAAGCGTTTGGCACCATTTTTGAGTGAATTGCCAAAAGTCAGATTTTTGCTGAAATTGTGACCCCGGGGCTTAGGGATTTTTTCAAAAAATATTTTTTCGCCGGTTAAGTTGTCGAGGGCTGATTTCTTGTCCTGTGATAAAAAGCCTTCTGTTTCGACTGCCAAACCTTTCAGGGGACCATTTGCAAGCGTTTGGCACCATTTTTGAGTGAATTGCCAAAAGTCAGATTTTTGCTGAAATTGTGACCCCGGGGCTTAGGGATTTTTTCAAAAAATCTTTTTTCGCCGGTTAAGTTGTTGTGGTCTGATTTCTTGTCCTGGGATAAAAAGCCTTCTGTTTCGACTGCCAAACCTTTCAGGGGACCATTTGCAAGCGTTTGGCACCATTTTTGAGTGAATTGCCAAAAGTCAGATTTTTGCTGAAATTGTGACCCCGGGGCTTACGGAATTTTTCAAAAAATCTTTTTCCGCCGGTTAAGGTGTTGGGCACTGATTTCTTGTCCTGCGATAAAAAGCCTTCTATTTTGACTGCCAAACCTTTCAGGGGACCATTTGCAAGCGTTTGGCACCATTTTTGAGTGAATTGCCAAAAGTCAGATTTTTGCTGAAATTGTGACCCCGGGGCTTAGGGGATTTTTCAAAAAATCTTTTTTCGCCGGTTAAGTTGTTGAGGGCTGATTTGTTGTCCTGTGATAAAAAGCCTTCTGTTTCGACTGCCAAACCTTTCAGGGGACCATGTGCAAGCGTTTGGCACCATTTTTGAGTGAATTTCCAAAAGTCAGATTTTTGCTGAAATTGTGACCCCGGGGCTTAGGGAATTTTTCAAAAAATCTTTTTCCGCCAGTTAAGTTGTTGGGCGCTGATTTCTTGTCCTGTGATAAAAAGCCTTCTGTTTCGACTGCCAAACTTTTCAGGGGACCATTTGCAAGCGTTTGGCACCATTTTTGAGTGAATTGGCAAAAGTCATTTTTTTGCTGAAATTGTGACCCCGGGGCTTAGAGATTTTTTCAAAAAATCTTTTTTCGCCGGTTAAGTTGTCGATGTCTGATTTCTTGTCCTGTGATAAAAAGGCTTCTGTTTTGACCGCCAAAGCTTTCAGGGGACCATTTGCAAGCGTTTGGCACCATTTTTGAGTGAATTGCCAAAAGTCAGATTTTTGCTGAAATTGTGACCCCGGGGCTTAGGGATTTTTTCAAAAAATCTTTTTTCGCCGGTTAAGTTGTCGAGGGCTGATTTCTTGTCCTGTGATAAAAAGCCTTCTGTTTTGACCGCCAAACCTTTCAGGGGACCATTTGCAAGTGTTTGGCACCATTTTTGAGTGAATTGCCAAAAGTCAGATTTTTGCTGAAATTGTGACCCCGGGGCTTAGGGATTTTTTCAAAAAATCTTTTTTCGCCAGTTAAGTTGTTGTGGTCTGATTTCTTGTCCTGTGATAAAAAGCCTTCTGTTTCGACTGCCAAACCTTTCAGGGGACCATTTGCAAGCGTTTGGCACCATTTTTTTAGTGAATTGCCAAAAGTCAGATTTTTGCTGAAATTGTGAACCCGGGGCTTAGGGGTTTTTTCAAAAAATCTTTTTCCGCTGGTTTAATTGTTGGGCACTGATTTCTTGTCCTGTGATAAAAAGCCTTCTGTTTCGACTGCCAAACCTTTCAGGGGACCATTTGCAAGCGTTTGGCACCATTTTTGAGTGAATTGCCAAAAGTCAGATTTTTCCTGAAATTGTGACCCCGGGGCTTAGGGATTTTTTCAAAAAATCTTTTTTCGCCGGTTAAGTTGTCGAGGGCTGATTTCTTGTCCTGTGATAAAAAGCCTTCTGTTTCGACTGCCAAACCTTTCAGGGGACCATTTGCAAGCGTTTGGCACCATTTTTGAGTGAATTGCCAAAAGTCAGATTTTTGCTGAAATTGTGACCCCGGGGCTTAGAGATTTTTTCAAAAAATCTTTTTTCGCCGGTTAAGTTGTTGTGGTCTGATTTCTTGTCCTGTGATAAAAAGCCTTCTATTTCGACTGCCAAACCTTTCAGGGGACCATTTGCAAGCGTTTGGCACCATTTTTGAGTGAATTGGCAAAAGTCATTTTTTTGCTGAAATTGTGATCCCGGGGCTTAGAGATTTTTTCAAAAAATCTTTTTTCGCCGGTTAAGTTGTCGATGTCTGATTTCTTGTCCTGTGATAAAAAGCCTTCTGTTTTGACCGCCAAACCTTTCAGGGGACCATTTGCAAGCGTTTGGCACCATTTTTGAGTGAATTGCCAAAAGTCAGATTTTTGCAGAAATTGTGACCCCGGGGCTTAGGGATTTTTTCAAAAAATCGTTTTTCACCGGTTAAGTTGTTGAGGGCTGATTTGTTGTCCTGTGATAAAAAGCCTTCTGTTTCGACTGCCAAACCTTTCAGGGGACCATGTGCAAGCGTTTGGCACCATTTTTGAGTGAATTGCCAAAAGTCAGATTTTTGCTGAAATTGTGACCCCGGGGCTTAGGGAATTTTTCAAAAAATCTTTTTCCGCCAGTTAAGTTGTTGGGCGCTGATTTCTTGTCCTGTGATAAAAAGCCTTCTGTTTCGACTGCCAAACTTTTCAGGGGACCATTTGCAAGCGTTTGGCACCATTTTTGAGTGAATTGGCAAAAGTCAGATTTTTGCTGAAATTGTGACCCCGGGGCTTAGGGATTTTTTCAAAAAATCTTTTTTCGCCGGTTAAGTTGTCGATGTCTGATTTCTTGTCCTGTGATAAAAAGCCTTCTGTTTTGACCGCCAAACCTTTCAGGGGACCATTTGCAAGCGTTTGGCACCATTTTTGAGTGAATTGCCAAAAGTCAGATTTTTGCTGAAATTGTGACCCCGGGGCTTAGGGATTTTTTCAAAAAATCTTTTTTCGCCAGTTAAGTTGTTGTGGTCTGATTTGTTGTCCTGTGATAAAAAGCCTTCTGTTTCGACTGCCAAACCTTTCAGGGGACCATTTGCAAGCGTTTGGCACCATTTTTTAGTGAATTGCCAAAAGTCAGATTTTTGCTGAAATTGTGAACCCGGGGCTTAGGGGTTTTTTCAAAAAATCTTTTTCCGCTGGTTTAATTGTTGGGCGCTGATTTCTTGTCCTGTGATAAAAAGCCTTCTGTTTCGACTGCCAAACCTTTCAGGGGACCATTTGCAAGCGTTTGGCACCATTTTTGAGTGAATTGCCAAAAGTCAGATTTTTGCTGAAATTGTGACCCCGGGGCTTAGGGATTTTTTCAAAAAATCTTTTTTCGCCGGTTAAGTTGTCGAGGGCTGATTTCTTGTCCTGTGATAAAAAGCCTTCTGTTTTGACCGCCAAACCTTTCAGGGGACCATTTGCAAGTGTTTGGCACCATTTTTGAGTGAATTGCCAAAAGTCAGATTTTTGCTGAAATTGTGACCCCGGGGCTTAGGGATTTTTTCAAAAAATCTTTTTTCGCCAGTTAAGTTGTTGTGGTCTGATTTCTTGTCCTGTGATAAAAAGCCTTCTGTTTCGACTGCCAAACCTTTCAGGGGACCATTTGCAAGCGTTTGGCACCATTTTTTAGTGAATTGCCAAAAGTCAGATTTTTGCTGAAATTGTGAACCCGGGGCTTAGGGGTTTTTTCAAAAAATCTTTTTCCGCTGGTTTAATTGTTGGGCACTGATTTCTTGTCCTGTGATAAAAAGCCTTCTGTTTCGACTGCCAAACCTTTCAGGGGACCATTTGCAAGCGTTTGGCACCATTTTTGAGTGAATTGCCAAAAGTCAGATTTTTCCTGAAATTGTGACCCCGGGGCTTAGGGATTTTTTCAAAAAATCTTTTTTCGCCGGTTAAGTTGTCGAGGGCTGATTTCTTGTCCTGTGATAAAAAGCCTTCTGTTTCGACTGCCAAACCTTTCAGGGGACCATTTGCAAGCGTTTGGCACCATTTTTGAGTGAATTGCCAAAAGTCAGATTTTTGCTGAAATTGTGACCCCGGGGCTTAGGGATTTTTTCAAAAAATCTTTTTTCGCCGGTTAAGTTGTTGTGGTCTGATTTCTTGTCCTGTGATAAAAAGCCTTCTATTTCGACTGCCAAACCTTTCAGGGGACCATTTGCAAGCGTTTGGCACCATTTTTGAGTGAATTGGCAAAAGTCATTTTTTTGCTGAAATTGTGATCCCGGGGCTTAGAGATTTTTTCAAAAAATCTTTTTTCGCCGGTTAAGTTGTCGATGTCTGATTTCTTGTCCTGTGATAAAAAGCCTTCTGTTTTGACCGCCAAACCTTTCAGGGGACCATTTGCAAGCGTTTGGCACCATTTTTGAGTGAATTGCCAAAAGTCAGATTTTTGCAGAAATTGTGACCCCGGGGCTTAGGGATTTTTTCAAAAAATCGTTTTTCGCCGGTTAAGTTGTTGAGGGCTGATTTGTTGTCCTGTGATAAAAAGCCTTCTGTTTCGACTGCCAAACCTTTCAGGGGACCATGTGCAAGCGTTTGGCACCGTTTTTGAGTGAATTGGCAAAAGTCAGATTTTTGCTGAAATTGTGACCCCGGGGCTTAGGGATTTTTTCAAAAAATCTTTTTTCGCCGGTTAAGTTGTCGACGGCTGATTTCTTGTCCTGTGATAAAAAGCCTTCTGTTTCGACTGCCAAACCTTTCAGGGGACCATTTGCAAGCGTTTGGCACCATTTTTGAGTGAATTGCCAAAAGTCAGATTTTTGCTGAAATTGTGACCCCGGGGCTTAGGGATTTTTTCAAAAAATCTTTTTTCGCCGGTTAAGTTGTTGTGGTCTGATTTCTTGTCCTGTGATAAAAAGCCTTCTATTTTGACTGCCAAACCTTTCAGGGGACCATTTGCAAGCGTTTGGCACCATTTTTGAGTGAATTGCCAAAAGTCAGATTTTTGCTGAAGTTGTGACCCCGGGGCTTAGGGATTTTTTCAAAAAATATTTTTTCGCCGGTTAAGTTGTCGAGGGCTGATTTCTTGTCCTGTGATAAAAACCCTTCTGTTTCGACTGCCAAACCTTTCAGGGGACCATTTGCAAGCGTTTGGCACCATTTTTGAGTGAATTGCCAAAAGTCAGATTTTTGCTGAAATTGTGACCCCGGGGCTTAGGGATTTTTTCAAAAAATCTTTTTTCGCCGGTTAAGTTGTTGTGGTCTGATTTCTTGTCCTGGGATAAAAAGCCTTCTGTTTCGACTGCCAAACCTTTCAGGGGACCATTTGCAAGCGTTTGGCACCATTTTTGAGTGAATTGCCAAAAGTCAGATTTTTGCTGAAATTGTGACCCCGGGGCTTACGGAATTTTTCAAAAAATCTTTTTCCGCCGGTTAAGGTGTTGGGCACTGATTTCTTGTCCTGCGATAAAAAGCCTTCTATTTTGACTGCCAAACCTTTCAGGGGACCATTTGCAAGCGTTTGGCACCATTTTTGAGTGAATTGCCAAAAGTCAGATTTTTGCTGAAATTGTGACCCCGGGGCTTAGGGGATTTTTCAAAAAATCTTTTTTCGCCGGTTAAGTTGTTGAGGGCTGATTTGTTGTCCTGTGATAAAAAGCCTTCTGTTTCGACTGCCAAACCTTTCAGGGGACCATGTGCAAGCGTTTGGCACCATTTTTGAGTGAATTGCCAAAAGTCAGATTTTTGCTGAAATTGTGACCCCGGGGCTTAGGGAATTTTTCAAAAAATCTTTTTCCGCCAGTTAAGTTGTTGGGCGCTGATTTCTTGTCCTGTGATAAAAAGCCTTCTGTTTCGACTGCCAAACTTTTCAGGGGACCATTTGCAAGCGTTTGGCACCATTTTTGAGTGAATTGGCAAAAGTCATTTTTTTGCTGAAATTGTGACCCCGGGGCTTAGAGATTTTTTCAAAAAATCTTTTTTCGCCGGTTAAGTTGTCGATGTCTGATTTCTTGTCCTGTGATAAAAAGGCTTCTGTTTTGACCGCCAAAGCTTTCAGGGGACCATTTGCAAGCGTTTGGCACCATTTTTGAGTGAATTGCCAAAAGTCAGATTTTTGCTGAAATTGTGACCCCGGGGCTTAGGGATTTTTTCAAAAAATCTTTTTTCGCCGGTTAAGTTGTCGAGGGCTGATTTCTTGTCCTGTGATAAAAAGCCTTCTGTTTTGACCGCCAAACCTTTCAGGGGACCATTTGCAAGTGTTTGGCACCATTTTTGAGTGAATTGCCAAAAGTCAGATTTTTGCTGAAATTGTGACCCCGGGGCTTAGGGATTTTTTCAAAAAATCTTTTTTCGCCAGTTAAGTTGTTGTGGTCTGATTTCTTGTCCTGTGATAAAAAGCCTTCTGTTTCGACTGCCAAACCTTTCAGGGGACCATTTGCAAGCGTTTGGCACCATTTTTTTAGTGAATTGCCAAAAGTCAGATTTTTGCTGAAATTGTGAACCCGGGGCTTAGGGGTTTTTTCAAAAAATCTTTTTCCGCTGGTTTAATTGTTGGGCACTGATTTCTTGTCCTGTGATAAAAAGCCTTCTGTTTCGACTGCCAAACCTTTCAGGGGACCATTTGCAAGCGTTTGGCACCATTTTTGAGTGAATTGCCAAAAGTCAGATTTTTCCTGAAATTGTGACCCCGGGGCTTAGGGATTTTTTCAAAAAATCTTTTTTCGCCGGTTAAGTTGTCGAGGGCTGATTTCTTGTCCTGTGATAAAAAGCCTTCTGTTTCGACTGCCAAACCTTTCAGGGGACCATTTGCAAGCGTTTGGCACCATTTTTGAGTGAATTGCCAAAAGTCAGATTTTTGCTGAAATTGTGACCCCGGGGCTTAGGGATTTTTTCAAAAAATCTTTTTTCGCCAGTTAAGTTGTTGTGGTCTGATTTCTTGTCCTGTGATAAAAAGCCTTCTATTTCGACTGCCAAACCTTTCAGGGGACCATTTGCAAGCGTTTGGCACCATTTTTGAGTGAATTGGCAAAAGTCATTTTTTTGCTGAAATTGTGATCCCGGGGCTTAGAGATTTTTTCAAAAAATCTTTTTTCGCCGGTTAAGTTGTCGATGTCTGATTTCTTGTCCTGTGATAAAAAGCCTTCTGTTTTGACCGCCAAACCTTTCAGGGGACCATTTGCAAGCGTTTGGCACCATTTTTGAGTGAATTGCCAAAAGTCAGATTTTTGCTGAAATTGTGACCCCGGGGCTTAGGGAAGTTTTCAAAAAATCTTTTTCCGCCAGTTAAGTTGTTGGGCGCTGATTTCTTGTCCTGTGATAAAAAGCCTTCTGTTTCGACTGCCAAACTTTTCAGGGGACCATTTGCAAGCGTTTGGCACCATTTTTGAGTGAATTGCCAAAAGTCAGATTTTTGCTGAAATTGTGACCCCGGGGCTTAGGGATTTTTTCAAAAAATCTTTTTTCGCCAGTTAAGTTGTTGTGGTCTGATTTCTTGTCCTGTGATAAAAAGCCTTCTGTTTCGACTGCCAAACCTTTCAGGGGACCATTTGCAAGCGTTTGGCACCATTTTTTAGTGAATTGCCAAAAGTCAGATTTTTGCTGAAATTGTGAACCCGGGGCTTAGGGGTTTTTTCAAAAAATCTTTTTCCGCTGGTTTAATTGTTGGGCACTGATTTCTTGTCCTGTGATAAAAAGCCTTCTGTTTCGACTGCCAAACCTTTCAGGGGACCATTTGCAAGCGTTTGGCACCATTTTTGAGTGAATTGCCAAAAGTCAGATTTTTCCTGAAATTGTGACCCCGGGGCTTAGGGATTTTTTCAAAAAATCTTTTTTCGCCGGTTAAGTTGTCGAGGGCTGATTTCTTGTCCTGTGATAAAAAGCCTTCTGTTTCGACTGCCAAACCTTTCAGGGGACCATTTGCAAGCGTTTGGCACCATTTTTGAGTGAATTGCCAAAAGTCAGATTTTTGCTGAAATTGTGACCCCGGGGCTTAGGGATTTTTTCAAAAAATCTTTTTTCGCCGGTTAAGTTGTTGTGGTCTGATTTCTTGTCCTGTGATAAAAAGCCTTCTATTTCGACTGCCAAACCTTTCAGGGGACCATTTGCAAGCGTTTGGCACCATTTTTGAGTGAATTGGCAAAAGTCATTTTTTTGCTGAAATTGTGATCCCGGGGCTTAGAGATTTTTTCAAAAAATCTTTTTTCGCCGGTTAAGTTGTCGATGTCTGATTTCTTGTCCTGTGATAAAAAGCCTTCTGTTTTGACCGCCAAACCTTTCAGGGGACCATTTGCAAGCGTTTGGCACCATTTTTGAGTGAATTGCCAAAAGTCAGATTTTTGCAGAAATTGTGACCCCGGGGCTTAGGGATTTTTTCAAAAAATCTTTTTTCGCCGGTTAAGTTGTTGTGG